>NC_083366.1:62600000-62877500 GCF_030254825.1 Meriones unguiculatus
AAGTTTGTTTCTCTGTGTAGCCCTGGCTATCCTGGAATTCACTCTGTGGAGCAGGCTGGCCTTGAACTCAGAGATCCACCTGCCTCTGCCTTCCCTGTGCTAGGATTAAAGGTGTGTGCCACCACCACCCCTGGTTCTATAGATCTGATCCAGCATCTTGCAGTTGGTAAATAAACACTCTACCACTGAGCTGTATCCACAACCAAAGACTCTCTCAAGAGGCAACATTTCAAGGCCTCAGAGCTGACTTTCGCGGAGGCAGATGTAGCATTAGGTGAATTAACCCTTTGCTGTGCACGTACTTCACACTTATAACTCAAAGTTTCCGGTTAGCTAGCTGTTCCATTGGTTCAGATGTTTTGTCCAATTGGTTTTCTTTGCTTCTATTTATTTTCAATTTCCTAGGCTTTGTGATGAAATAATTCTGTCCTCCAACTGTTCGTTTTGATAGCTTGTTTTTCAGCCAGCAGAAGCGTCTTACAATTTGAGATAATGAAGATTTGGGGTTTTGCTCTTGACCACCTTGTTATTCGGCAGTATGGTTCCAAAGAGAAGCTTGGAATTGAATCCCCACAAATGCAAACCCTTGTGAGCAAGTGGGTGATAATTCATTTTTTCTTACATAGTTAGAATCTTTTTATTTTTAAACCCAGTCATGTCTTGGCTGTCCTTGCTTTCTTTGTCAGCCTTGAGCAAGAGGATAAATGTCCTTTGCCAACCCTGAGCAAAAGGCGGAAGGGAAGGTGTTCTGCGATTCAGTTCAGGTGAGAAGGGACAGACAGCAGCCTGTGGAACGCGAGTGCAACCCTCGCCATGCACGTGGCATGCTTCTTCAAGGTTGCACGCTGCCTTTCTGTTCAGCACCTTCACTCAGCCCAGCAACGACAGAGGTGCTGGGGCACCAGTCTTGAGTGTGCTTCATCGATGAAAAGCCACTTTTTTATCCCAATTAAGCCCTTCACTGGGGAGTAACGAAATTTCATAGACTCTGGAATATCTTCCCACATTCACGAAACACTGTGAGACCATCAAAGTCAGAGCATCGCTCCTGCCCTGGGCGCCACCGGTGACAGTCCCCCTCCTCCTTGCTCATGCACAGCCCAGGCACCAAGATTAATAAATTTTAGCATAAAGAATGAAGATATCCAGGGTGTAGCCGAATGTGACTATAATCCTAGGAAATCAGAAGGTGGAGATGGAAACTTTTCGAAGTCATCTTTGCTTGCATGTATTAAGGGCTGTAGAAGATCCCGTTTCAAATACAAAACCCAAAAGAGTAAAAGTTTTTACCAATATAATTTAAAAGTCCTTACGTAATCAAATTTTAGAAACTTCTCCTGACGAAGATTGGTATAGTTTTCTGAAACAGTGTTCAGCATTGTCTAGGAAGGGCTAGTAAAGCACTCTTGTTCTCAGGCACACATTTGTGTGGTCATTTTTCTTTCCAGGAGAGGCCCACCTGCCGAGACTGAACACAGAGCAGGAGATGACAGTGTGGTTGGTTACATTGATCCAGCATTGCAGAGTCACAAAAGCTGGACTATCACTTCACTCTTCTCGCAAAGTGATTTTCTGGGGAAAGTAATGTTACTTTGAAAAGCAATGTTTTACAATTTTTTTAATAAATAAGGGAATGCTCCTATTTTAAATTTTAGTTTATGGTGTGGTAAATATGGTACATCATCCCACCTTTGGGGCCTAAATAAGCTTTAGTCATGAGCAGGTGTCCTGAATTATAAACTGCCCCTCGTTATAAGTAAGTTGAATTGATTGTGTGTTTGTGTGTATGTATCCGTATGTGTGCATCACACAATTGCTTGGATGTGTGTGAGTGAAGTTATGTGAGTCACAGCACATTATAGATGTCAGAGGGCAGCCTTGGCTGTCAGTTGCCTTACAACTTAATAGTAAATGGTTAATAGTAAATGTTGGTAAAATCTTAGTATTCAGTTCTGCTTGTGAGAATCACATCTTTATCCTAGCATCGCCTTCTGTACGTTTTGAGGAGGACATTATATGTTTTAAAAATATCTTTAACATTTAGGAATGTGTAAGCTGTTGTAAGCACTACTTGAATATAACACACACACACACACACACACACACTACACATCCCTCTAAGCTAACACACAGAAATATATGGCAACAAGTTTAGGTGAATCACACATAGAAACTCAAAGCAAAATCTTTGAAATTAAAGAAACAAAGTTTCATCAAGAGGAGGTAGCTGAGATGGCTCAGTGGGAAAAAGATGATTTCTGCCAAGCCTGAAGACACAATGTTGATCCCTGGGACCCAGGGAGGAAACTAAGAGGGAGGACACAAAGTTCTTCACGTTGTCCTCTGACCTCCACATACACACACAAGGAAAGAAGAAAGAAATAAAAAAATTAAAAAATTCCATCAAGACTCAAAGATGAGAAATAAATAGTCATTTAAACAATGCTTGGCCTCTTCTTTGTTCTTTGTTGTCATGTGTAAATGACTTTATTCATTATACCCTTTTTTTAATTGCTGCTTTATGGGCTTTCATTGATTGAAGATTTGTGGTGTGTGTGTGTGTGTATGTGTGTGTGTGCAGGTGAGAGAGAGAGAGAGAGAGAGAGAGAGAGAGAGAGAGAGGATGTAAATCATTCTTTTCATTGCTTGTGAGCTCCTTTGGCCTCAAATGCTACATGGTTTTCTGGTTGGCTTTAGCCTTGGGGTGGCAGTGTGTGTGTGTGTGTGTGTGTGTGCCTTTAAATCTCTCCCTAGGAAGTGCTTTCCCTCTGAAACCCTGTCCCACTCATCTTCACCTGCTCCACTTCATGAGGCTGTTGTGGGAAAAGACAGTGGCAGGTGCTGATACTTTTTGTGATCCCTAAAGCTAGAGACGCTGAGTCAGGGGAGACTTTTCCCCTATGGATATTATGCAGAAGAAAAGGAGAAGAATTAAGCTCCTTGTTAGCAGTTTGGGGAGCTGAGAAAGCATGTCGGGTTGAAGCAGATTCTCTGTAAATGTGACAATAGAGTGTTGTGTGGCATGTTCGGAATAGTTGGTACTGACTGATACTGAAAGTTCTGGAGAAAGTTCAACTGTGTGTTTATTTCCTGACTATATTTTCTAAGCCATTTAAAATAACAATCGAGTATTTTTATTACTTTAATCTTCCCTGCCCCTTTTCTCTAGGATAGTGTGGATTCGGGGACTAGGAAGTGCCCTGACAACAGGAGAATTTTGCACTACAGAATGTTCTCATACCCATGTCTTCTTGGGCTCAGTTTCTTAGAAACCTGCTGGAGGTCAGTGCACTGTACCTGCTTCCAGATTCAGAGACATGTGCCCCATCTCGGTCCTCCTGGTCCTCCTGAGGCTCAGCCGGAGCACCTAGCTCTTTTCTGGCTTTGAAGGGAGCATCCCACATGCCCTATTAAGAAAAACTCCCACCTGGGCATGATGGCTCACATCTTTAACCCCAACACTCGGGGAGGCAGAGGCAGGCAGATCTCTGTGAGTTCCAGGCCAGCTTGGTCTACAAAGTGAGTCCAGGGCAGCCAAGGCTACACAGAGAAACCCTGTCTCACAAAACAAAACAAAAAACAAACAAACAAAAAAACAACATACACACACACACATGCACACACACACACACACACACACACACAAACCCAAGAACTTCCACTTTCTATGGAAAATCTCTGGGAGGAAGTTCAAGTTGGAATTCCCAGGGAATGTCTGTGTCCATGTTTTCATTTTGGCAGATGGATGGAGGGTGTGACAACAATCATTAAATCGCTGACTTGCTGATAGAATGGTTGACAGGTATATTGAGACCTTTTCAGGTTCTTATTGTCCACACCCACTTCTGAAGGCACTGCCATCCAGTACATTCAAGGCTGGGCTAGGCCCAGGATGAGTCCTGTCAACTTAGAGAATAAAGCTTTTCTTTGTCTGGCACACCCATATATTTCCATGGGAACAGACGGGAAGTAGTTCCAAAGAACATGAGATCAGGGTCTAAGAACATCTCAAACTTTGACCCAATGTACGTTTTGATTGCTGAGTCATAGTGTTACTGTCATATCTTCTGAAATGTTAGATGAACACCACATCTTCCATTTAAGGCGTCTGTTTCTGGGGCTGGGGAGATGCCTCCTTGGACAAGGGCACTTTTTATACAAATGTTAGGACTGAGTTTGGATTCCCCACACCTTCAGCCCTAGACCTGGCTGGACTGAAAGTCTAGCTGAGAAGGGGAACTTCAGGTAAAGAGGGATCCTGTCTCAAGGGAACAAGGAGGATTGACTTATAGAGCAGATATTGTCCTCTGAGCTCATAAAACACACACACACACACAAACACACACACACACACACACACACACAGAGGGAGACAGAGACAGAGAGAAAGAAAGAGAGGAGAGTTCATTGTAACTTTATTTTTGGAAACTGCCTTTTCAGACTCAGGGTCTTGCTTATTCTCCGGGTTTCCCTGAAACCCTCTGTATCCTAGATGAGCCTAAAGCTGAAGGGGACCTCTGTCTCTATCTTCCTAATGCTGGGATGAAAGTCACTTCCATTATTATAATGTTAAATACTTACATCTTCTTCTAATGTGTTTTGTTATCCATGGTTTAGTTGTTTGTAATTGTTTTAAATAATAGAAACATCATTTAAGGTCTCTGTCCATTTGTCTGGGAGAAAAATAATTTCTGATTAACTCGGTTTCGTATTCAATCAGTTCCCACACAACAAGTCACATTTAGACAATCTGCCCAGGGTTTGTGGAACAAAAGGACAGAGGGCTCAGAATGCCGAACAGGCTGTTGAAGAGACTCGGAAGTTGAGAAGAACAGCTGCTTGGTTTCAAACCTGCAAACGTGGAGATTTGTGACTGGACACAGCCACCTCTCTTGTTAGATAGTCCTAGGCAGAAGCTGTCTTATCCCTGAATTCTGAACCCAGGAAGGACAGGAGAGGAGATGAACTGGACACTTACCGCTTAAACTTAAAGCTTGTAGGGGGAGAGCAGCCTCCATAACAGTGAAAGACTGCACAGCAGTCTCGGTCTTCACTTCTTACTGGAAATAGGCTGACATTCTTGCTTTCCTTGCCGGACGGCAGGAAGGCGGGAGATGTTTGGGGTCACGGACATTCCCCAAACACCCACAGTCTTATGTAGAGGAATAGATATTTGCTGCTATTAGAAGTTAACTGTAGGATCACAGCCAATTTGGAGCTCAAGCTTTTAAGCCAAGCTTCTGTCCCAACATGTGGTTTATAAAGCGTTGCTTTCAGCTGATCAGCATAAGAACATTTTGAAGGTAGTTAGAGTGCCCCCCCCAATTTACTTGTGAGCCGGCTGTTGTGTTACATTTATGAGGTAAATCAAGCAGGGCATTAAGAAGAGATTTGCATTTTATAATAACTATGTTGATTAATTTCCTAATAATATGCCTTTGGGTACATTTATATACATTTTTATCTGGTATTTTCAAAACATTGACATGATGTCATCTCTATAAAACCACTTACCTAACTGATCTAGTTTTTATTAGGAAAACTTCAATATGGAGGAAAATAAATTCAACCATATAATGAACACCCACGTCTTTTCCAGCTAAGTCGAATACTTTATACTTTCCATCTTAGGAGCTTTATATAACTTTTACATTATTTAAAAGAATACGCAGGGTTTTGTCATAGTACATCTGCAAATGCTTTTAAAAAAAACATTGTCTAAAGCACATGGCCCTGTTTAACCACCGCTGTGACCATATCGTTTCTAAGCTATTGATAGTGATGAACTGCCTGTCTGTATTTTAATTTCTCCCACTAGTTTTAATATGGCCCATGGTGCTGCTGTCTTCCCGCAGAATCCTGAGCAACCCGCATGTTCCATTAGGTTTTTGTTTGTTTGTTTGTGTCTCTTGGCTTTGCACTGGGCATCCAAGCTGTCTGCCAACTCAGTTTCCTAGTGACACATTCTTGAGCTGACCCAGTCGTTAGCACGTAGAAAGTCCCACACTCCAGATTTCTCGGACCTCTTCCCTCTTTAGCTTGTGTCTGTCGTGGCTGCTGCTACTGATGACTGAAAGCTAAACTTAAATGCTCAAGGAAAAAGTGCGGTGAGCCCTTTGTGGAAGTGCCTTGACCGGTGAGGCAGAGAACACAGGGGGAGCTACCTCACCCCCAGGGCTGCCGCCCCTGGGTACCCATGAGAAGGGGCGGGCATTTGCTTCTGCAGGGTGTCAGTTTTCACAGTAGTTTTTGTGGTTTGTGACTCGTTTCTGTTATTCTGGACTTAAAGTTAGCAAATCCAAGTCAGCTCTTACTGGAGCAAAGGATCACAGAACACCATCCAGAAGCAAGTCACCAACATGGGAAGAAGTGTGATGCTTTGGCCTTCAGATAAAAGCAAAATTGCAATAGTTTCTTACAGAGGCATTGCCGACTATGAAAGAAGCCATCTATGGTCATCTAAATTATGACCTTCCCTTTCTATCTTTCAAGGCAGTGTGTATGAACCTTAACCTACCTTGCTAGCACCATTGAAGATTGATTATTTTGAACACTGATTGTTTTGTGTCTGTGTGTGTGTGTGTGTGTGCATGTACGTGTGTACCATATGCATATGTAAATGTCAGAGGACAAGATAAATTAGGGAGCTCATTCTCTCCTCCTATCAGGTAAGCAGCCCAGGTTGCTTACCAGTGTGTGCCTGCATGCATGTGAGCGTGTACACACACACACACACACACACACACACACACACACACACACTCACATACATACACATGAGAGAGGGGGGGGAGATTTGAAAAATAAGAGTAACTAATTCATTCAATTCTTTAGCACATTTTTATTTAACAAGATAAGAAAGACTCCTGGCAATGGAGGATTTGGAGCATGAACCTCTTCTAACCAGGCGAGACTTTCAGTGATGGGCCTGGGATACCAATCCAGCCACAAGTCCTTTGACTTAACAGTTTGTCCTGCCTGCATATTGTGCTAGGGTAAAGATGACACAAAACTTGTGGGAATGGACAAGCAATGACTAGTCCAGCTTAAGACATTAGGTTGGAGCTTGGAGAATCCTGTGGAAGAGGAAAGGGAATGATTGTAGCAACCAGAGGAGTTGAGGACACCATAAGACCCACAGAATCAATTAACCTGGGCTCAGAGGGGCTCACAGACACTGAACTGACAACCCAGGAACCTGCACGGGATTGACCTAAGCCCTCTACATGTATTTCACAGTTGTGTCACCTGGTCTTTGTGTGGGACTCTGAACAGCGAGAGCAGGAGCTATCTCTGACTCTGTTGCCTGACTTTGGGACCCTTTCCTCCTCCTGGTTCGCCTCATCCAGCTTTTATAAGAGAGGAGGTGCCTAGTCTTACTGCACTTGATATGCCCTAGGAAGCCTGTCCTTTTCTGAAGAGAAGAGGAGGAATGGATGGAAGGGTGGAGAGAGGGGCTGGGAGGAGAAGACAGAGGGGAAACTATGGCCAGGATATACATATATATGTATGTGTGTGTGTGCGTGTGTGTGTGTGTGTGAGAGAGAAAGAGAGATTTAAAAGATGTTTCATTATCAATGTATATATCTGTATATACATAAATGGCTCTACACACATATGTCTCTATGCTCATGTATGTAAACTTACATAAACACATACATGCATGCATTTATTTCCAAAGGCAAACTTGAATCTGAAGTGTGCCTGCCAATTGATTGCATTTTAGAATGAAGAGACTCCGTAAGGAAGACTAAACTGCACTAGGTCGGCTGAAGTGCACAAAGAGAATTCTCTTTCTTCCATATTGTGTGTATTCATGTCCTCTTCTGCACAGTGGTGCTGACGTGCTAATAAATTTTAAGGAGTTTTGTTTTCATGGAGAGGAGCACTTTTAAGGCTCTTTGGTGGAGGGACATGTGGCCTGGCTTCACTGATCTGCAAACAACACCCCCTCTGAGTACTATTACCATCCAGACGGTTTTCTTACTGAGCAGTCATGAAGGTTTATGAGCAAGTTATAAACAGGAGAAGGGAGCTTATGGTAATGAGGTCAACACTGTTTCTGTTATGTCTTTGACTTATTAAACAGTCTTCCAAAGAGAATACCTCTTCCAAATGGGCCAAACAGGGAAATAAACTTCTACCAGCTGAAAGTGTAAAGTGCAACTCTACTTAAAGGCGGGCGCAGCATCTAAATGTGTGTGGAGCCATTAAGTGGGACCCATTTCACATCAACTATCATACTGATATCTATGCATTTGCATGCGTAATGATTTGGACAACTGGATCTTGGTTCCAGGCAGCTTGGCCTGCCATCTTATAAAAGACTTGGTGAGTTAACCAAAAGAAAACTCCCTTAAAATTTTAGAGGCTAGAAATACAAGATCAAGGTGTCAGCTGGTTCCGTTTTTATTGTGGGTTCTCTTCTTGAATTGCAGATGGCTACATTCTCACATGAAAGAGTGTGGAAAAGGAGAGAGAGGGAGAGAGAAAGAGAAAGAGGAAGAAGGGCAGAGAGAGAACTCTTTGGAACTTTTTCCTTAAAATTAGGATACTATTCTCATCATATAGGCTCTGCCTGGATGGTCTCTTCTAACCTCATTATCTTCAAGAGGCCTGTCTCCAAATAAACTTCCCATGGGAGCCAGAGCTTCAATATATGCAGTTTGGAAAGATTCGTATGGTCCATAATAATCTTCATATGGGAGGAAGTGTCTGAGAAGAAAGAATCTTCTGTTAAGGCTAGGGGCAGCCTCATACAGTTGGACTGCATGCATTCTGTTCCCCAGCAATTAGGTCTTGCACCAGGGGAGATGTGTGCTATGGTTAAGGTCCCGATCAGGTGATGGTGTGTGCAGCAGCCCAGAGGCAGCATCAGCAGCCTCATAGCAGAGTTCAAGCTCTGAGTCTGTGGTTGACAGCTGCTATGGAGAAGGCTCTTCCAGCCAAATGCGTAAGGCCATGGTGGGGACCGTTGTACTTCCCATGCGTTATCAGTTCGCAGTTATCCTCTTCATCCAGGATTTGGATAGCCTTTAGTGAGGAAGACACTGTCTTGGTGTCCGGTGAGGTGGGTAACCAGACAGCTGCTCTTGCATACTAATGAGGGTTTTGTGAATGCAAATTTGGAGATGCCTCTCCCCTCCTTTAAAATGTAGCCTAAGCGTCTGCTCTGAGCTTCAGTGTGATATGTGATAGGAGACCACTTAGCCAGCAAGTTCACCTCTAATTTTAGCTTCACCTGAATTAAAGCTGGCGTGATAGCGCATTCTGCCATGGACATTAGCAACTTCAAAGAGCAGAGAGAAAGAAACTGAAATTAGATGCCGTCCGAAGGAAAGAAGTGTTGTTTTCAAAATTTCAGGAAGTCTCTGGTGAATATTAGGGCAAAAGAGTTAATTTGCTTCTTCACAGGAAAACACTTTTAATGCCACTTATCTCCTCCTTTGGCAGCATAAGAAAATCAGCCCACATACAAAGGAAGCAAAACAAAACAAAACAAGCTGTTTGGGGAATTCATTCTCCAACAAACCCCTCTGGAGGAGCCAGCACACGCTCAGTGTGGAGAAGGACTGATGCCTTACCTCTATGCTTTGCTCCTCAAACGCCTGGCTAGGGGGACCCTGGACTGTTCTATCAACCAAGATGACCAAGGAACCATTGTTCCTTTTTGTTCTGTTCATTTGCCCAGGACAGGGGTATACATTTTATCTTTTCTATTTTAATTAATTATTCTCTCCCTTCTCCCTTCTTCCTCCCTCCTTCCCTCCCTTCTTCACTTCTCCGTTTCCTCTTTCTTCCCTTCATCCCTTCCCTTCTCTCTCCTCTCTCTTTCTTCTTTTCTTTTCTTTTCTTTCTTTCTTTCTTTCTTTCTTTCTTTCTTTCTTTCTTTCTTTCTTTCTTTCTTTCTTTCTTTCTTTCTTTCTTTCTGCTGTGTACTTCTGGCTGGACTGGAACATACTATGTAGATGAGAATAGCCTCAAACTTTTGGTAATTCTCCTGCCTTCTTTCCAAGCAGTGGGATTACAGGTGTATACCGCCATTCCCAGCAAACTCTGCTTATAGAATGAGGGAAGATTACATGCTTCTAATCTGCACCTCTGGGCTATGAAAGTGAACACTGAACACCCTAGCTTAAAAATCATCCCTTCTTCTGTGTGACTCTCAACTAGCCACACCCACCTCTACAATAATAACCATGCAGAGGAGTGAACTGAGATGTACATCAGCTGCCTTGCACTAATGTTTGATACGTAAGGAGGCAACTAAAGTGCAATAGCCACAAAGCAACAGACGGCAGACACGCTGCAGCTGGGGGATATCTAGGCATGAACATGACTGTGTTCATCACTTCGTGAAATAAAGGAGGCTTCCTTGGGAAGGTCATAAAAAGTTTTGGAGGAGAGAGAAGTCATGATATGGAGGCAGGGGGATTGCAATAGACATCAAAACATGCAAAGATGAGGAAATGGACCAAATTAACTGAGGTGAAAGACAGGCAGCACGTCCTTCCCATTCCTTTCTGTCCCTTGGTCTGCTTTTATATCAGTCCGTGGAGTTCTGTTGCTGTTGTTTTGAGACTGACTCTCACTGTGTAGCCCAGGCTGTACTTAAACATGCAGTTCTCCTGCCTTAACACCCTCAGTTCCAGGTAACAGATGCTAACCGCCACATACAGCTGTTTAATGAGTTTTTAAGCTCTGCCCCGCCCTGCCTCGCCCCACCTTGCCCTGCCCCACGACACCCTACCTTGCCCCGTCCCTCCACAACCTTTTCTTCCCCCTGTCCGCCTTTCTCTCTTTTTTCCTCTCTTCTCTCCATCTCTTTCCTCTCCCTGTCATTTACTCTTATCCCCGCCTCTATCTCGACACGTAGTGATGAGTTTGACACTGTCTTGTCCACATTCGGAAAGGACTCTTCCCTGTGGTTGTGCACACTGTGTATGGTAAGGCGGCCTGCCTTGCCACGAGCTAGAGAGAAAACAGCCGGGCACACCCACCTTCTCTGAAGAGAATAATGCCATTCCCTGCAATGCTTCTGAACAATGTGTAAAGAGTGCTCGCACAGCTAACTCCATTCAACCGTCCAAGATGGTTGTCATTTCACATTGAGGAGAAAGATTTAGGGAAGGGCTTGCGTGGAGCAATTTATGTGAAGTTAGCAACAATGCAACAACGAGGATCTTGACAGGTAGCCTCGAATTCCCTTCTTCTCAGGGAAACCAGTCTATCAGCACTGTCCCAACAGATGACCACTTCCCCTCCTCCTATTCCTTTACCTTAGGAGGACTGCCGAGCAGAAAACACAATAAAACACCACCAGGCAGAGCCTTGACCGTGAGGCACCCGGGGGACAGGAGAGTCATCTACAACCACCACGATGCACGCAGTGGCACAGAACACTGAGCTCCAACTGGTCATTTTTATTGGAAAGCTTCGCGGAGCAGATGGGGTTTTATGAGTTTTCTGAAGTTTGTTGTTATAAATCGAAATCGTTGCTCTGAGGATTCTTTACTTTTCATCCATTTTAACACCACTTATTTGGTGCTTATGAAATGCAGTGGGCATCTGAGGACACTGCGAACACCCCTTGCCAGGATCTCCGGATAGGCCTGCTCTGAGTGTTCCTGCTGCTTGGCTTGGGGAGAGTTGAGCAGGACAGCCGGTGACCCAACCTTACATGTTTCCTGGGGGCAGGGAGGGGGGGAGATCATGCTTCAACTATGCTTGGCCTCCTTATCTAGTGTAGCATCTGCCATGAACTCTGACTATGTTAAGTTTATTGCACAGTTTCATACACGTACATAATATGTGATGCACATTCACTGTCATTACCGTCTCTTGACCCTCCCCCCTCTGGCTGAATCTCTCCTTCCCAACTAACACCCCCTCTACTTTGTGCTTGTGACCCTCTTTCCTCAGCCTCCTGGGTGCCGGGACAGAGCATGATTAAAACAAACAGATATGGGGTGGAGGAAACATGACAGTATGTAGATTTCCCCTGAGAAATGTCAGATATTCTAGGAAGCAACTATTAACCTACATTAACTAGGCTGTTTGGCATTCACCTGTCTGTCTCCGTCTCTGTCTGCCTTTCTGTGTCTCTGCCTCCTTGTTTTTGGTAAATTCCGTTTCTTAAGCTCCAGCGGCGGGTTCACTCGGTTTTCCTTTCTGGAGAGTTTCTCTTGCCAGTTTCAGAACCAACACCCACACGTGTGCCTTGGACATTTAACCCATTCCCTGCCTGCATTTTAACACGGGCCTTCGTTGCCTTTGTTTACCTGCAGTGTTGGGACCTATTTGTATGTCATGCTGGACAGCAGAACAGTGGCCGTCTCTTCTGGATACCAAGGGACGTTTACAACTTCCTCTGCAAGCTGAACAGAGGCCAGCTACAACAGACTCATTAGCCTAACACACCCACCAAAACATTAACACAAAAACAGACATTAAGCCAACTGACTGAAATAATAACAACCAACCAGAAAGGGAGTTTTCTCCTATGAACTCCTGTCGATTCTCTTATTGTGGTTTTGGAAGATTCCATGAATCTCATCAGCATAACTTTTGATAACATACTCCTCTGGGGAGACTCAAAACCATCCACGGTGGCTGGTGAGACTGCTGATCAGGTAAATGTGCTTGCTGCCAAGTCTAAGGACCTGAGTTTAAATCCCAGCACGCACACATTGGAAGGACAGAATCAACTCTTGTCAAGTTGGGCTCTGGCCTTCACACATGTGCTTGCCATGTATCCACACAGATGTATATACAATCGTGTTAAAAAATCTCGAGAAATAAAAACAAAAAGATCTATCAAGAGTAGATAAATAAAAGCATCTTTCAAACCCTTGTACTGAACATTTAAGAAGCTTATTTTGTCACACCCTGAGGCTTTACATAAGATTTATTGCTAATGATGAAAAGCACACGAGCATCAGTTTCTTGGTTTTGTCCCCCAGTTAATGAGAACAAACCCCCCTGAATGAAATGCTTCCCCTATAGACAGGTAAGGAGTGCTAGTATCAGAGCTAGAACGGGGTCTCATGCTTGAGGATACGCATCGGCTTAGCAGCTCTGGCAGCCTGCTGTATGTGAAGGTCAGGCTCCAAGTTGAGGACAGTGAACCTTAACACTCTTCATGACTTTATACAGTTCTTTCTAAAGCCATGTGCCTATGAGATTTAATTCAAATGAAGTCACTGCAAGGTACACTAGAACATTATTCACCATGTCTCTCTTGATGGTTTCCTGGAAGTGAAATGTTTTTAGTATTTCTTCATTTTTCCTTGTATCTCAGAACTACCATGCATGCATCTAAGCCGTCATCCTAGAATCCTGTGTTTCCATGAATCATGTACCTCGTTATCCCGTCTCCTTATGATTCCCATTTATTTGAAGATTATGGTCTAAAGAGGTGTGCTTCAAATGCCCTGCATCCTCCTGTTCTTAGGGAACCAGGGCAGCGAACGTCTTCACTTCATTTCCAAGAGAAAGTGCAGAGGCACAGACAGAGTTTCTTAGAAGCCACAAAACCCTTTATGGAACTTGAAAGGGGAAGACAATGAGAGTCACGTGTGGATCACGGACCATGGGTTATCATGAAAGTTAACACGACTTGTTTGTGAGGCCGGGTACCTATATCAATGGCAGCACCTGAGAAGCATCCGATGCCTATCTGCTTAATACAGGGCCCTGCAGAGACCGATGCCCCAGCCAAGGACCATGCATGGAGAGGACCTAAAACCCCTGTTCAGATGTAGCCCATAGACTCATTCTCCATGTGAGTGTCCCAGTAAGGGGAGCAGTGCCTGTCTCTGGCATGAACTCAGTGGCCAGCTCTCAGATCACCTCCCTTTGGGGGTGTGTGGCCTTCCTCTGTATCCTTCCTAAAGGGGAAGACAATGCAGCCAGTCCTGATGAGACCTGATAGGCTAGGGTCAGAGGGAAAAGAAAGAGGACCTCCCCTATCAGTGGACTAGGGGAGGGCCATAAGGGTAGAAGAGGGAGGGAGAGTGGGATTGGGATGAGACAAGGGAGGGGCCACAGCCAAGCTACAAAGTGAATAAATTGTAATAACTAGTAAAACTGAGCGCAGAGGGAGCAAGTCAGTATCATCCAGTGTAGATGAGCGTGCATCATTGTAGATCTTGATTTCTTAACACATATCTTATTCTCTATCACTCATGCTATAAAACTTTGTGATATGAAGATGCATCTAGACAAACAGCAAAGAGCACCTACAGGGCGGAGTGAGTGAAAGCTCAGTGAGTAACCTTGCCTTGCAGACCCCTAGGACATGAGCTTGATCCTCAGGAACCAACTAAACAAAATGTTGAATGTCGTGATATAAGCTTGCAATCCCAGAGCTGGGGAGGCGGAGAGAGCCAAATCTCTGGGGTGGCTCTCGTACCTCCTTTGTGAGTTCTAATCCAGACAGAAATCCAGAAGAAATGAAAACAAGCAAGCAAAGTCGGATATAGAGACGTGCCTGAGGAAAGGCACGATGGTTTGTTTTCTATCTATATGCACACACACACACACACACACACACATACACACACAAGTAATTTATTAATGACTCAAAATACAACATATAATGCTGCAAAAAAAAAAAAATCCTTTCAAGTAGCTAAGTGTGGGGAATAAAGAAGAACCAGAAGCCAGTACGTGCGTCACTGCATGCGACCTCTTCAAATTAATCAGTGTTTTCACGGGGGTTAATTCATGTAGTCTTTGTCACAGACATAATTTGCATCTTATTTTCACTTTAGCTTTTTTTTTTTTTTTTAACTGAAAATAAAGATCATTTAGGTAACTCACCCCCAAACAAATGGAGCAGCTGGGGTTTGAGCCAGACAGCAATTCTGGGATCTTTAATTTCGGCTCCCATACACACTCTGGTTTTGGCAGATGATCCGTTTGCGAGATCTTGGTTAGAATATCGCACTCTTAACACTATATTGGAAGGTTGGGAGTTGGGAAAAAAAAAAAAAGAGTTGAAAAACAAAAACTGTTAAAATGAATTTCCCCGTGGCTCATTGAACCCAAAACTAATTTTCTAGGAATATGACTAGAGGGAAAAAATTTTTTTTGAGAAATAAATAATAATTTTTCTTCATTTTGAATTCTGAAAAATGCTATTTCACTGCGTTATCAGAATGTTCTAGTACCTCTGTGCTTTAATTAGCAGCTGTTTCTAAGTGTGATAGGTGATTCATGCTGGTCTTGATATTGTATATAATTGGATCTCAAAGGCAAATTTATCTGTCAGAGTAAAATTGATCTACAAGCAGTTCCCTCTAGCTAATACCTAAATTAGTTTCACCTGGACTCTGCCCTCTTGCTTCTTTCTGAATCACACCCAAGGAAGAAAGCTAACAGCTGGTTCAGGAAGCCGTGGTCTTATCCTGAAGATTCTAAGGTAGGTCCAGGCTGTCTGTGAGAGGAAGAGGAAATCTAAGCAGGGGGTTACAGGCAGCACTGGGAAAATCAAGCTTAAAACCCATTACATTTTTATGTATTCGGAACCTGCCATTCCACTCGAATGCTTTATTGCTTCCTGGTTGAGAGCTCCCATTAGTGAGAATGCGGTAAGTTTGGGTCGGCAGTGTGAAATGTTCATTGCGTAAAGGTACACCCATTTTGGTGGTTTTTAAAAATGGCCCCTCATAGGCTCATATCTTTGAAAGCTTCATCATCGCACACAAGGCCCAGTGTCTCTCTTCCTGTTGCCTGTGGGTCCAGATGCAGAACTCTCTCCTGCTTTTCTAGTATCGTGCCTGCCTGTGTGCCGTAATGACGTTCATGATGACAAGGGACTAACCCTCTGAAACTGTGAGCCAGCCCCCATCAAATGCTCTCTTTTGTCTCTTCACAGCAACAGAACAGTGACTAAGACACGCATCCTGTAGGCCTTTCCCCATAATGCCCCTTAATGTTCAGCAACTTCAAGGTGTACCAGATCCATGTCTTGCCCTTCGTGGCAGTTTCACTTGAAGTGAAACCCAGAGATAGAGAAAAATAATGATTTATTTAGCACAGCTTGAAGATGCCTTCCTTTTCCCATGAGCCTCTGCTTTGGCAGCAGGTGGTTCCTCAGAGACCTGTGCAAAAATGCCATCACAGCTCTGCATCTCACAGTTTAGAAGTATTCTGGAGAGGGATGGATGTTATTTTGAGGTTCTGAAGGTAACAGGAAGCCATAACGTGTGTCCTGCTATGCTCATTGCTTGTATCCCATCCCATTAAGCTATGGCTTAAGTTCTCTTTCTATATTTCTAACACAAGCACGTAGCCTCCCAGTGATTTGGGAATTCTGGTATTGCCATATAATGACAAGAAAGTCTTAGCCAGGCCAGGTGGCAATGCACGAAGACTTTGGTTCTGCATTAGCTTTCTCTGATCACCTATTTATTTGTCAAATGAAGGAAGCTTGTCTCACTAGCTTTTCCTAAGCATCAGTATAAAAAAAACCCTCTACCTTTATAGCCAGGCCTGATGGTGTAAGCTTGTAATCCCAGCTACCTAGAAGGCTAAAGGAGGAGAATAAAATTCAAGGCCAGTCTGGGCATCACAGCAAAATTATAAAACAAAACAACAGGCTAACTCCTCCACACTTTCTCAGATGCCCAGGAAATAAAATCATTCTGCTCTCAAAAATTTTTGTGAAATGATTGTTTGTCTGTAATAGTTGTGAATGGAATATGGAAAGGATTCTCACAGATTCTATAGTGGAAAATAATTCTGTTTGGGGAGCTAATGAGATGACTTAGCAGGGAGAGGCATTTGCCGCCAAGCCCCATGATCTGAATTCCATCCCTGAGACCTACATTACAGGAGATAACGGACTCCACATGGATATCTGACCTCCACACGGATAGCATGGTGTGAGCAAGAACACACACACACACCGCAAATGGATAAAGACATTTGGGCTTACCCTTTTGTATCCTGGTTCCCTGGTTTTTAGAGCATGGAACCCCTTTTTAAGAAAACATTAATACCTAGGCTACTAGGGGTCTAGGGGAGAAAATTAAGGACAGCTAATGGGAACATGGCCTCTCAACACTAAGCCCCAAAGTTATGACTTCTGTGCATCGTCCATTCTTGTACAAAATGCACCCGTGGAGATGGCATGTTAATCTGCTGCTGCCGACTGTTACCTTAGAATTCTATCTGCAGGGAATCCCAGAACCAGCTGGTGTTACGGAAGGCCAGCTGTATTAGGATCACACATCTAGAGTTCAGTTCACTCCTTTGCTAGAAGGAATAGGTTAAAACACCAAATACATAAATATTCTGGTGGAATTACATACAGAGACCAGAAAGTGGACACCCAGCGGATGTTTGGCCGGGTCAGAGGAACTACGCTGTGACTCACATCAGCTTAGGAAGATGGATGCTCAGGGGAGCCAGGAATTTTCCAGAGAGAGCAAGTGGATTTGTGGAAGCAGATTATCAATAATGAGAGGGAGTGAGGAGCGGTGGTCAGCCATGAAAACAGAGCCAGTGAAAGGGGAGGAAAGTTCATAGCATTTCCATGTGGCTCAGACTTAGGACAGTCAGAAAGATGGTTGGAAAGGGCAAAAGACTTCTCCAGCATTTCTCTACAGAACATGTTGTGGTTAAACAAAATTAATTTCGTAGTGAATTCTTATTTCCAGCCTTAACGATCCAGAGAGCACGGCTTCAAAGATTTAGTGTAAAACAAAGGTATTCCATGCATTTGCTTCATAAAAGTAGAAAATTAGCTTTCTTTCCTACCGAGGGCATAGAAACACCTCCAGGGTATGCAAAAAGCTTCCAGAGCATGTGTATAAAATGCTGCTCCAAGGTAGATGAAGCAACATCTAACTAGCACAGAGGTCTGGCCTGGCTCTAAAATCCATTTTCTAGGGAAAGAAAAGGCATTCCATGATGTATGCTTCTGGAGGGGAAGCATTCCCAGGAAAGCCTATATTATTGTAAATACCAAGCAATCCC
Organism: Meriones unguiculatus; assembly: GCF_030254825.1. Lineage (NCBI taxonomy): Eukaryota > Metazoa > Chordata > Mammalia > Rodentia > Muridae > Meriones > Meriones unguiculatus. The sequence goes on from NC_083366.1 coordinate 62,617,986, forward strand.
AGTTCAGAGTACTCGCCGTGCGATTTATTTGCCTCGAGTTGATAGTAATAATAATGTTCTTACTTTCACAGCGTCTCAGATCCAGGAATATCTGAGCAGTTTGCAAAGATAAATCAACTCTTAAGACACTCTGGTGAGACAGGTAAAAACTCTTACTAATGTTTTATGAAGTAATAGACAAGAGACTCGCCAACTTCACAGTTTTTCATCTGTTGGTGTTTGTGACCTTGGTATGAAAGCCCGCACATGCACAGGTGCACGTGAGCCGTTGCACCACAAACATGCCTTGGCACACACGTGCACATGTGCACACACATATGCACCCCCCCCCCCCCGAAGGCCTTCCTTATGTGAAGCCACATATAGAAAGAGACAGGTCACTTCTAAGGGAATCATGAGAGAATAGAAGTAGAAGGTAAGAACAGAGTGAGGCTTTGACACAAGGGAGGCCATGACCACTCATGTTCAGGGAAATTAGAACACACTTCAGAGATGGGCTATTTGATCACTTCGTGAAGGATGGATGATCAGGTGTTTGTGGCACTCGAAATGAGTGAGATAGAATTATATGTCCGAAGAGCAGCCAAGGCAGGAAAGTAAACGGAACCACAAACTCAAGTGCCCACCAGGACAGGCAAGCCACACAAATGACCCTGGTAACTGAAATTTCATGTGTGGCCCCAACAGGTGGAGGCTGCTCCTCACAGCTAGCTGAGTGTCTCAACGTCCTTTTCCAAAGAAGAGAGAGATCATGATTTTAAAATGAGCCTGAGTGTTTTCAATGCTAATATTTATCTGCATGTTTAAAGTTGAATGTGAAAATATCTGAAAGATCAATCTGTCCTGCTTTGGAAGTTATTCTAGTCCTTCAAGGATCCAGGGTGAAGGTCCCTTTTTTCTCCCTCTTGAATACAAACAACCTAAACAAAATCTGTGGGTCCCCCACCAAATATGCATAGACCATGGAAAGACAATGGAAAGGGTGATGGGATACAGCTGGGGTCTGACTACAGAAAAGTGACCATTCTGTAACATCCTGACTGCTAGTGCCAGACACATTAATGTGAGACAGGAATCCTGATTGCCAGAACCGTGGTAAATGGCTACGTTCAAGATGCTCAGCAGAGAGGTCAGGAGAGTCCATCTGATTCCATAATAGGGAAAGAGAATCTTGCCTCTCACTGCCTCACACAACAAGCAAGTAGGAAAGATGTTTATCCAAAATGTATCATGATGGTGTGATGGAACACTCCCATCTTTCTTCAGAAAGATTATTTTCAGCAATCGCCCTCTAGAAGATCACTCCAGGTATGAGCAAATCATTGGATCTCCCTGGCTTTCCTTCCGATATTTGTAAGGTTAAGGACTTGGTCCAGAAGCACGTCAATAATTGACAGTTCTGCAGTTTCATAGTTTCATCTGACCCTTTTCACACATACGCACAGTCCAGAAAGTAGGCATGTCTCCTGTGAAATTTTCACATGGCTGCTTAGCAGCATTTGTGTGTAGTTCAGCATTCCCACACTAGAATCCCCGCTTTGGATCTCAGTTTCCTGGCCTAATCCCTCTTAAGCTTCCTGATATTGGGAAAATGGAGTAAGCCTATTTCCCTCCTGCTAGTCACCACTGTTTTCTTATGCGTTGTATTCCATGACTCTTGCTCCACACATTATACAGCAACCCCACCACGCCCCTGTCTGTATACCACACGTACTAAGCTCATTCCCAGATCCACCCTCTTCCCACTGTTACTGACTGGCTCTTTCTCACCCTTGAAGCTCCAGTTCAAATAAATGTCTTTTGATAGAGACCATCACTAAATTTTTTCATAGGTTTTTTTTTAATTACATTTTGAAATGATCCTATCTGCAGATTCAGCTAATGGTCTGTTTATATTTTCTGTCACTGGAATGCAAATGTATTGAACACAGCACGTCACCAGCACAAGTAGGGAACCTAGAACATCACTTTCCATGGAAAGGTTGCCATAGGTATTTGTGAAATAATGAAGTAAGTTTGTCAAGTAGTACTTGAATTAAATATAAGAAGGAAATTAGACAGACTGTTCTTAAAAAGCTATTGTATTTTTTTAATTAATCAAGTAGTATAACTTAATTTAAAATCATTTTTAGAAATACATACGTCATGCAAAGGGTGGAAAGTCACTCTCTAAAGGATAGTAAATAGTTAGAGATTGTCTTTCTGATTTCTTTGTCCTCACGGAGCCAAACCATAAAAAACACCCAAGCACTACCCTCTGATGTTTCACTGCATGTGTCATGTAATTTGCTCAACTGATTGCAGTATTGTTTTATCACGGTGTCATGTTCAGTTCTGGGTTGTACTTAGCTGATTTATTCTTGTTAAACATAAACCCTTCTTGTCTAGACACTTAACCTGTAAACTATGATGTGACTCTCCCCATACTAAGGGTTATTATAATAGAAAGATGTGGTTTTCTAATTTATTTTTTTCTCATCTATTGCATCCTAACCACATTTTCCCCTCCCTCCTCTTCACCTCCCCCATCCACTCCTCCTCCATTTCCCTACAGAAAAGAGCAGGCCTTCCAGGGATCAACCAAACATGGCATATTAAGTTGGAAAAATAAAAATTAAAAAAATGGCCACCTCTCCTACTATTGAGGCTGGAAAAGGTAGCCTGGTGGGAGGAAAAGGGTCCTAAAAGCAGACAAAAGAGTTAGAGACAGCCTCTGCTCACACTATTAAGAGTCCCAAAAGAAGACCAAGCTACACAACTACAACAAATATGAAGAGGGCCTAGATCAGTCCTATACAGGCTCCCTGATTGTCAGTTCCATCTCTGTGAGCCCTTATGAGCCCAGGTTAGTTGGTAATGTGTGTGTGTGTGTGTGTGTGTGTGTGTGTGTGGTGTCTTTGTCCCCTCTCGTTCCTATGATCCATCCTACCCCCTCTTCTACCACATTCCCCAAGCTCTAAGTGATATATTACTGTGGATCAAAAGTGTTTTTTTTTTCTTTTTAATTTAAATGTGTGTGTGTGTGTGTCTATGTGTGTGTTCCTACATGCATGTAGGAACCTTCAGTGGTTTTCCTGGACCTAGAGCTACATCCAGAGGATTGTAAGCCGCTATTTGTGTCCTGGGAACTGAACCCAGGTCCTCCCCCAAAGCAGAAATAGCTCTTAAGCACTAAGCCATCCCTCCATTTCCTGAAGGAGATTTTGAGGAATGGACATAGAGCACTCAATATGAACGAGATGATGACAGTTGTTAATCGTGTTGACTTTTGCCATCCAACCTACAGGACTTCACGGAGGCGTAAGCTTTGAAAAGTTAGCGACCATACAAAACATCTCATGGGGAGACAACATGTAACGTGAAGATTTGTGCTTCTCTGTGATCAGTGCTGATGTAAATTAGATGTAGCACCTACTTATTAATAAATATCTCGAGCCTTTGTAGTGCCAAGTACAATTTTAAACCGAGCAATGTGTGTGCTCCAGTCTTACTTTCTCTAGCTCAGGATATATACACTATGTTTTTCAGAGAGCCAGCATGCAGCTGCTTTTCTACGTGCTCTCTTTTGCTTTACTGCCTGCCCTTGGCATTTGTCTTCCATCAGAGTTCCCTTCCTGTAAATATAATTTATGAATTAATTTACACAAATGGTGGGAGAAGGACAGATACTGACATATGTATGGCACCAAAGTGTTCTTCATTTTATTCTTCCTTCTCTCAATAGTTTCCAACACTGTTTCACAGGAGTCCCTTTTTAGTTTGCTTGCAGTATTAGGGATTGAACCCAGGGCCTTGTGCACAAAGGGCAAACACTCTGTAACTGAGCCATACCCCTAATTCCTAGAAGGCACCTTCTTGTTCTGATCATGTGAGCCATTGTTCCATTGTCTTAACTGGACTGATTTTTCCTTCCTGGCGCTTTTGAACTGAAGCTTCCAGTGTCATCTGAGGACATTTTAAATGTGTACCAAGCTTAGAGTCAAGGTCTGGGAAATGTCTTCCTAATGACATTGAGTCCCTCCTTAATTGCGTGTGTTCCTGGGAAGGGGATGCCATTTAGCTTACGGTTTATGGTTTTTCTCTGTGTTCTTAGGAAAAATACTCGAGAAGATGGATTGGTAGAAGAATACCAATCTAATTTGGTTTACAGAGGAAGTTATACATGGTCCATTTCTCAAACAGAGAAAAGCAATTAGACATGTATTTTCAGAAGTGTTTTCAAGAGAGTTTGACCCTCTTGTGCCTGCTGGGACAAAGCCTATCACAATCCATCAATCACACCACTCACATTTAGCTCCACTGCTCAGTAGACACCTGTGCCCAGCGACTGCTCTGGTGGATGTTTCTGTTACCATGAAAATATCTATTGGACATTTTTGTTACAAAAGAGTCACGGCTCGGGTTTTCCCACAAATAATTTATTAATTCTTTACTTTTATTGAAAGTAGATTTTCCGTAAAATACATTCTGATTTTCTGGTCACACTTTTCTCTACCCCAACTCCTCCCAGATCCCCCTCAACTCCCAACCTACCCAAGTCTACACCCTTTCTTCTCTTTCATTAGAAAAGAGTCAGACATGTAAAAAAGAATAATAAAGTAAGATAAAACAAACTGGAATAGGATAAAACAAGCAGAAGACAAAGAGCCAAAGAAAAGCATAAAGTTGTTTTTTAAGAAACATTAAAACTCAAATGATAACACATGCTGGAGAGGATGTGGAGAAAGGGGAACCCTCCTCCATTACTGATGGGAATGTAAACTTGTACAGCCACTTTGGAAATCAGTCTGGTGCTTTCTCAGACAATTAGGAATGGTGCTTCCTCAAGATCCAGCTTTAGCACTCCTAGGTATGTATCCAAAATATGCTCAAGTATACAAGTACATTTGCTCAACCATGTTTGTAGCAGCTTTATTAGTAATAGCCCAAATCTGGAAACAACCCAGATGTCCCTCAATTGAGGAATGGATACAGAAACTGTGGTACATTTACACAATGGAATACTACTCAGCAATTAAAAACAGGGAAATCATGAAATTTGCAGACAAATGGTAGGAACTAGAAAAGATCATCCTGACTGAGGTATCCCAGAAGCAGAAAGACACATATAGTATATATATATAGATGGTATATACTTAAAGTGGATATTAGACATATAATATAGGATAAACATACTAAAATTTTTACACCTAAAGAAGCTAATTAAGAAGGAGGACCCTGGGTAAGATGATCAATCCTCATTCAGAAAGGCAAACAGGATAGATAAAGGAAGAGGGAGAAAATAGGGAACAGGACAGGAGCCTATCACAGAGGGCCTCTGAAAGACTCTACCCAGCAGTGTATCAAAGCAGATTCTGAGGCTCATAGCCAAACTTTGGGCAGAGTGCAGGGAATCTTATGACAGTACGGGGAGATAGAAAGATCTGGAAGGGACAGGAGCTCCACGAGGAAAGGATCAGAACCAAAACAAACAAACAAACAAACAAACAACCAAAATCTGGGCACAGAGGTCTTTTCTGAGACTGAAACTCTAACCAAGGACCATCCACGGAGATAAGCTAGAACCCCTGCACAGATAGAGCCTTTAGCAGCTCAGTGTCCAAGTGGGTTCCATAGTAATGGGAACAGAGACTGTTTCTGACATATACTCAGTGGCTGGCTCTTTGATCACCTCCCTCTCAGGGAGCCTTACCAGGGTACAGAGGAAGACAATGTAGGCAGTCCTGATGAGACCTGATAAGCTAGGGTGAGAGGGAAGGGGAGGAGGACCTCCCCTATCAGTGGACTTGGGAGGGGAATGGGAAGAGATGAGAAAGGGAAAGTGGGACTGGAAGGGAATGAGGGAGGGGGCTACAGTTTGGATACAAAGTGAATAAACTGTAATAAATAAGTAAAACGTCAAAAAAGAGAAACATATATGCAGAGACATACATGTTCATACACAGAGACATCCCATAAAAACACAACTCCAGAAATGGTACCTGGAAGAACCATAAGGTAAAGAAGGAAGAAAGGAAGGGAGGAAGAAAGGAAGGAAGGAAGGAAGGAGGGAGGGAGGGAGGGAGGGAGGGAAGGAAGGAAGGAAGGAAGGAAGGAAGGAAGGAAGGAAGGAAGGAAGAGAAATAAAGAAAAAAGGGAAAATGCCCTGACAAATCATTATGGGACATAGAACCTCCAAAAATGCCCCTGAGTTCCTTTTGTGTTAGCCATCTCCTGGTAGGCACGGGGCTTGCCCTTCAGTGTGGTATAGACACAAAGCAGACTCCTTTGGAGAAAATTAGTTTTTCTTTATCAGGCAGTTATTACTCAGAGATATCTTCCAGGTTAGTTCTGGGGCTGTATGTCTACTTCTCCTTTCAGTGTTAGGATGCCACCTGGCTTAGACTCTTGCAGGCCCAGAACTTGCTTCCATAGTCTCTGTGAGTTCATGTGTGCATCAGTCCTGCTGTCTTTAGAGGACTTTGTTTCCTTTGTGTCCTCCATACTCTCTGGCTCTTGTAAGTGGTGAGTCTCTGTAGTGGCCACCTTCTTCCTCAGAACATGTCAGAGCACAGTTCCTGACCAATCAACAATCATACCTGTCATCAAAACGACCAGTCCTAAAGGAAGGGAGGGAATCTCTCCAGAGGCTTTAAAAGCCCCGCCCTCAGGAAGAGACTGACTTTTTTTTCTTTCTGAGCCCACCTTCTACTTTGCAGAGGGTCTTTTTTTCTGTTTCTGTTGCCTGAGTGTGTGTGTGTGTGTGCGTGTGTGTGTGTGTGTGTGTGTGTGTGTGTGTGTGTTGCTGATTTTGTTCGTGGTACTTGAGATTTTTCCATTGCTACCTGTTGGGCTTCAGAGTGCAATCAAGACCCTAGACTATATCATTTCAATACCCTAGACTGCATCAGGAGGGTTACATTAGAAAGACATAAAATTGATTTTAAAACCCACATTCTCTCATGTCTTTAAGGAGGTAGGGACGCACGGGGAAGATGGGTTCATTCCAGAAGCAGAGCTTTAGTCTCAGCGTAAGCATCCCTGGTTTGGAAGCATATTCAGCCCTGTTGGGCTGTGGTCCAGGGACATCTGAAAGGGTATTGTCAAAGAGGGAACGAGGACAACTGCCTGGAGAAGTTGTTAATGAGTGTCAAGACAAGGTGTGTGGCTGAAACTGGCTGCAGGTGTCACATGACTCAGCAAATGATTGGTCCATGGCTTATGATCAGCTGACACAGTGGCCACAACCTAATTGGTAGCTCTCAGATAGCTTCCCATAGGGAAAGGTCAAAGCAATCATATACATCTGTCCTTTTCAAATCAGTATCCTTCCATCCGTTTTCCAACAGTGAAACCCCTCACTCTTCTGAGTGATACTAAGAGGTAGACTCTCCTAAGAGTTTTGTTCTAGATTTAATTAACCTAGTCCTGGGAAGGAGGAGAGGGAAAGGGAAAGAAAAGAATGAAGGTGAATTATAACTGAAAGTCTGCAAACCAGTAGGTCTCACACCCCAGGCCCCTTGATATGCAAATTCACTATGCTACTCTAAAAACATGGTAACAGTCAGGATCTGGAAAATTCAAGGGTAAATTTTGGGTTTAAAAGGAATGTACTCACTTCTCCACTTCTACTGGGTTCATATAGCAGACTCACATACTTAGTTGTTGTGATTCTCATGTGACTGACACCTTTCTGCAGCTAGTGAAATATATGTTTAATGTTTTTGATATTGGGAATTGAACTCAGGGCTTCCCAAATGCTAACCATAGGCTCAGCTGTGAAGATAACTTTTCCATGTACTGCCAGCACGAATTTGAATTTTCTTGTTTACCCTTTTTTCTTTTCTCTTGCTTTGTTTTTCATGTGCTCTGTGTGTGTGTGTGTGTGTGTGTGTGTGTGTGTGTGCACATGTGTATGTGTGCAAGATGGGGATTGAACCCAAGAATTTTGTGCTCTAAGCAAGCCCTCTACCACTGAGCTATAGCCCTCCTCTACTTTAGCACAAGGCCCCACTTAGTTCCCTGTTGTCCATGAGTTTACTATGTCATCCAAGTTGGCTGCGAACTTGAAATTCTCTTCCCTCAACTTGTGGAGTACTAAGATTACAGGCCCACACCATTATGGCTAGACGAAGATGCCTGTGAGAATTTTTACTTTCGTGGTGATGGGCGTTGAACTCAGAGGTTCATGCATGCTACACTGGTGTTCCTACCACTGAGCCACACCCTAAACCTAATTACAGAAACCTTTAAATGAGGGGGAAAGTAAGGTGATAGGCGTGTGCCTATCATTCGGCCTCAATAATGATCACTGTGTCGAGTTTTTCTTCATCTTCAGGTCTCCTCTCTTGTCCTGACGCTTCACTTCATTAGTTTCAAGAGGCTCTTCCAACTTGGTGTCACTTTGTCAGCATGACTCTCTGACTCAAATGATGTTACGAGGTGGCTGGAGAGACGGCTCAGTGCTTAAGAGCCCTTGCTGTTGTAGAGACTTTAGATGGGTTCTTAGCACTCATCTCAGGCAGCCCACAACTGCCTGTAACTCTTGTGCCAGGGGATCTGACACCTGTTTCTGGCCTCTGTGGGCAGCCACACATATTTGGCATGTACTCACACAGACACACACTCTCTCACACATTCGCCTTCACCTGAGGAAAAAAATCTTCACAAATGATATGATTCTAGTTCTTAATACAGAAATAAAAGCTACAAAACAATAAAACATTGAAAGTCAGAATGATCTTTACTAAAAGTGTACTATCTTTAGCAAATACATATACTGAATTAAAACCACATCAGGAGAAAAAGCCACAAGTTAAGAGAAATTAAGCATTGTTCTACTCAATGATTATGAAGCAGCTAGACCAAACTAGACATTCTATGGGATTGTGTAATACTATGAGGATTCTAAGTTCTTTTTTTGTTTATTTCTCTCATTCTTTTCTTCTTTTTATTAAGGTGGGTAAGACTGTAATTTGATGCTTGTGGCAGTAACTTTTTCTTTAAAACATTTTTCATATATTTTATCATACTTTTTAATTTTTTGAGATTTCATACATGAGTTCGTTGTATGTATGTTGCTTCTACCTGCTCTGTTTCCCCCTCTGCCTTTTCCTGTATCCTTCCTCTCCCTGTCAAATTACTGACCTCCTACTATAATTATTAAAGTTGCATATACATGTATGCAATATTATATGTATGTATATAATATGTATACATGTCCATTGAATCTATTTGGTGTTGCTTGTATGTACAAGTGCTTAGGGCTGTTTACCTGGGTTTAAGTAACCCATCAGGGGGCTTGTCCTTGGAGAAAACTGATTCTCCCTTCATCAGCAGCCACTGATTGGCTGTAGCTGTTCATCTAGGGGGTGGAGTCTTGTGAAATTTCCCCACCTACAATGGCATATCAACTGCTGTTGCCACTGAGTGGGTCTTGTTTAGGCAGCCATGTTGCTGAGATTTTTGTGGGCAGCATCTCTGTCTTGGTTTTCTGGCTCTTACAAGCATCTGTATCTTTCTGGAAAGGTTGGTAAAGCTTCTCTGACTTTTAGAGGTGTGATCACCCTCTTGCTTGCTTGCTTTCCTTTCATTTTGTTTTATTCTTCCTGGCAGGATGCTACTCTGCAGTGCAAACTTACCTTGTGGTTACAGTGATCCTCCTGGTTCTGCCTCTCCAGTGCTCTTACAGGCATCAGTATTAACACCTGGCTCGAATAACACAAATCAAAAACAAACAAACAAAGAAAACAATGAGTTTATGGCAAAAAGAGTATAAAATTCTAAGAGGGGACTTCTGATTTCATTCTGCTAAGATCTGGTCTTGTCCTGAGGCTTAAATAACACATCATGAAAGCTATTATTGTACAAGTGAAATTTCTCATACAGACATACCTAGAGCCCAACCCTGCATTTAGCAATGCCTCTAAGCTTTTGTGTTTTCTGCCTTGTTGAAAGCAGAGAAACATCCTGTTTTGCAAACCCACTTAACACACCTCTCTGTTCTGAAGGAGTGACAGAGGCCACTGGCAAGGAACAGAGGAGAGTCGCTGGATGTCTTTTGGACCTTTTCACACTATGCTGTATATGTAAATAATAGGTTGAAATGGGGAGTGATGAGTCTCTCAAGGAAATAAATACTGCACGATCATTAGGAGGCTCATTAAGGATAAAGTGCAGGAAGGGGGCTCCGAGAGCAGACTGTTATCCTGGTATTTACTGGGACAAAACACTCTTTTTAATGGGGCACCTGTGAAGCTCTCTGCTGCTGTTACTAGGCATTGCACTAACTTCAGCTTTGCCCTTCTCTCTGCTGTAGTAAAGCGTTGACAACAACACCCTTGGGCTCCGGGCTCCTACTGTGAATGTGTCCTCACTCTCCTCTGGAGTCCCATGCCTCTAGTCTGAGAGGGCATGTGCAAATCAGCTCTCCCTTTAGAGGAGAGAAAGTTGAAAGCCACCATCATCCTTTATCACTTACCTCCTCCGCCAAGTCCCTCTCCTCACCTTGCATCACACAGACAATTCTCTAGCTCACTCGCTCTTTCTCTCCCCTCCCTAAAGGCAGTCCTTGCCAAACTTTGCTTTCAGGCAGTGGTTCTCAACCTTCCTAATGCTGAGACACTTTACTACAGTTCCTCCTGTTGTGATGTCTTCCAGTCATAAAGTTATTTTCATTGCTACTTCATAAGGATAATTTTGCTACTGTTATGAATTTTAATGTAATACCCGTGTTTTCCAAGGGTCTTAGGCGACCCCTGTGAAAAGACCATGACCCACAGGTTGAGAACCGCGACTTTAAAGCACTGAGCTCTGCAGATAAGCGAAGATATTAAGCTATTGGCTCATAAGGTCTTTGTGGCGACTCTGCCATTGAACACAAGTTGTAAGCATTGACCATACCAGCGTGAGTAGGTATGACTGTGTTACAATAAAACATTAATTACACTAAGAAGGGTGGGCCAGCTTTGACTAAGAAGTCAATACTCGGGCCTCTGTTTTAGTGTGTGTTCTAAGGAAATTCCATTGCATTTACAGACTACAAGGCCCTGTGTGGTTTTCTCAAACACCTTTAACTTATTCATTCAGTGACCCATCAGTTAAGGTTTTAGTATCTATTATACCTCAGGCTCTAGGCAAGGTCCAGGCAACATGAATATAAAAATTCAAGGAGAACACAGTCTTATGGTTAGATGTTCAGACAGGCAACAACTGCAATATGATAAGTGTATAATAGACATCTGGGTATGATATATAGAGATCATAAGATAAAAGAATGGAATATCCTGGAACTTTAAAAAAACAAACAGGATTTCCTGGATTGAGGGCGTTTTAAGACAAAGCAGCACAAGAAATGTGTGAAGTCCCAAGGAACTATATCCCATTCATTCCCGAGTCTTCATGTGTGTTCCATGTCTCTGTCACAGAGAATAATATAAGTGTTTACAAGCGATGGCAGCGATGAAGGAGATGGTGTGGGAAAAATGGGTTAGCAGAGAATTCTTGTGTTCCATGTAAGCCATTTAGATTTTGTCTTGTAGGCAGCAGGGAACCAGAAGACAAAGATAGATTTACCAGCATATTCATAGGAAACAAGATGGGCTATGTGACCCATGAGCTCTAACTTTCAAAGCCTTGGTTCTTCCTCCGAGAAGCTGTCAAAAATAAGCAAAAGTTCACAGAAGCCAGAACAGGAAAATCAGAAAGACTCCTTCAACTAGGCTGTTCGCTTGCTGGCTCAGCTTGCTGGGCACACAGGGTCGGTTTTTATTTCCCATGGAAATTAAACTCTCTTAATTGTGTGACAAGAGGAGAGGTGTCTTCGGGAACAGCAGTGTCAGGCTCTTCCGTGAACAGCTTCCTTCTAAGTATGATCTGAGGGGTGCCGGAAGTTCCCTGATCTGAGATAGCACACCCATCCGGTCTCTGGCATTTACAACCACACGCCAGGCATTTTGATTCCTCTAGGTGGCGCAGCGCCTGCCCCAAGCAAAGTCTTTTCAAATGCAGGCGCCCCCACGTAGACTGCTACGTTGACTATAAATCTGATACGGACTCAAGAAAAACCCTGAAAGAAACAGGGAAGACCCGTATAAAATACAGCACCGGGGATGGAGAGAGCTCAGGACATAACAATAACTCCGCCTACTTTTCAGTCTTGCCTGGGGCAACGTGGAGCCTAATGAGGTGGACAAGAAAAGAAATGAAATAGCTGAAGTAGCGTTTGATTAATAAACATGGCCAAGGGAAGTGCGTGTTTTATAGAGGCAGAATTCGTAGAGCCTCATGATTTCTGAGCCAATTTGTAAATCTGTCTGGGAGTGTTCAGCCCGTGGGAGACAGATGCGGGAGAGGGGAGGGAGACAATTAGGAGGCTAAAAGATCCTTCAGACAGGGGATGGGCTACAAGTGACAAGTGAATGAAGCCCTCCTCTGTTACCCTGGCAGCTCTTATTCTTCTCCCAACAAGCTCCTGCTTGCTCCTTTGCCTTCTGACGGCAGAATGAGAGTGTTTGGCTGACTCAACAAGCACTGGCTTTGTTGAGGAGAGCCAGCACCCAGTTTCTGTGGGCTCAGTGCACAGTCCTGAGTGACGCCTATTGACTGGAAGCTGGTGAGGGATGCAGGGGAACAATTGCCCGGTGATGACAAAGCCACTACATAGGGACCGCAGACGGAAACTTAGCAAGAAGTCTCCTTACTTCTGGCATGGCAGTGCAGAACTGAAGAAAGAATTCTCAAGTTGCTTCCTGCCTGGATCGGTCTCCAGTTCAACCTTCATCCTTTCTTGCTCTATTCATCATGCATTAAATATTTAACCGCATTTATTGCAGATCCGCTCTGTGCTAAGGCCCCTGGTTGGGTGCTGAGGAGATTTGAAGGCATATACACGAATAACTATAACACAGTAGGCACACAGGCATGACTGAGACATGCTGTGAGAACCATGAAGGCAAGCCTCGGGTCTGCAGCTGATGCTCGTTGATGGCAGAAGCAACCCAGGAGTCTGGGGAAGTTTGGAGGGAGAGTTTCTGTTACAACCCAACCAAAAGCGTGGCAGTGACTTTTGGAGACATTTTAGTGTCTTCAAGCATACTAAAAGGAGACACGTATTTCTTTCTTCCCCTCCCCTCTTTCTCTCTCACCGTCTTCCACTACGATGTGAAACCACATCTTTGGAAAGCTAGCTCTTACTGAGCTGAAGTGTCAACCCTCCATTTTACTTTATTTTGGGCAACAAACTTTCCCTGTAGCACAGGCTTCCCTCGAACTGATACCCCTGTCTCAGCCTCCCTAGAAGCTGCAGTTAACAGTCTATGATATCAGGCCCACACACTTCTTCTTCAGCTGTTTTCTTCTTTATTCCTTTGTAAAAAAAAAAATCAATAGCATATTCTTTGGGCATAGCGGGGGTGGAGAAAACAGATACTCTTAGATGTCAAGATCTCTCCAGTGAAACTCAGAACATGTACTTGGCCTATCAAGTTCCATATTCACTGCCTTGGGCTTTTATATGCCCATTAGAAGATACCCTGTGCCGAGGAAGAAATCAGGGAAACAACACCCTTCACAATAGCCACTAATAACATAAAGTACCTTGGGGTAATTCTAACCAAGCAAGTGAAAGACCTGTTTGAAAAAAACTTTAAGTCTCTGAAGAAAGAAATTGAAGAAGATGTCAGAAGATGGAAAGATCTCCCATGCTCATGGATTGGTAGGATTAACATTGAGAAAATGGCCATCCTGCCAAAAGCAATCTACAGATTCAACACAATTCCCATCAAAATACCAACTCAAATTCTTTACAGACCTTGAAAGAAAGATTCTCAACTTCATATGGAGAAACAAAAATCTCAGAATCTCCAAAACGATCCTGTACAACAACAGATCATCTGAAGGTATCTCCATCCCTGATCTCAAGCTGTACTACAGAGCAATAGTAATAAAAACTGCATGGTATTGGCATAGAAACAGAAAGGAGGATCAATGGAACCAAATAGAAGATCCAGAAATAAACCCACACACCTATGAATACTTGATTTTTGACAAAGAAGCCAAAACCATTCAATGGAAAAAAGACAGCATCTTCAACAAATGGTGCTGGTCCAACTGGATGTCTACATGCAGAAAAATGAAAATAGATCCATATTTATCACGCTCCACAAAACTAAAGTCCAAGTGGATCAAAGACCTCAACATAAAACCAGATACTCTAAATCAGTTAGAAGAAAAAGTGGGGAAGAGCCTAGAACTCATTGGCACAGGAGACAACTTCTTGAACAGAACACCAACAGCACAGGCTCTAAGAGCAACAATCAATAAATGGGAGCTCATGAAACTGAAAAGCTTCTGTAAAGCAAAAGACACTGTCATCAAAACAAAATGAGAACCTGCAGACTGGGAAAGGATCTTGACCACCCTATAGCTGACAGAGGGCTAATATCCAGTATATATAAAGAACTCAAGAAGTTAAAAAGCAATAAATCAAGTAATCCAATTAAAAAATGGGGGTATGGAGTTAAACAGAGAATTCTGTGTAGAGGAATTTAGAATGGCAGAGAAACACTTAAAGAGATGCTCAACATCCTTAGCCATCAGGGGGATACAAATCAAAATGACACTGAGATTTCACCTTACAGCCATCAAAATGGCTAAAATCAAAAACTCAAATGACAACACATGCTGGAGAGGATGTGGAGAAAGGGGAACCTTCCTTCATTGCTGGTGGGAATGTAAACTGGTACAACCACTTTGGAAGCCAATCTGGCGCTTTCTCAGACAAATAGGAATAGTGCTTCCTCAAGACCCAACTATACCACTCCTAGGCATATACTCAAAATTTGCTCAAACACACAACAAGGACATTTGCTCAACCATGTTTGTATCAACTTTATTTGTAATAGCCAGAACCAGGAAACAACCCAGATGTCCATCAATGGAGGAATGGATACAGAAATTGTGGTATTTTTACACAGTAGAATACTACTCAGCAATAAAAACAAAAAAAAGAGGAAATCATGAAATTTGCATGCAAATGGTGGGATCTAGAAAAAAATCATTCTGAGTGAGGTATCCCAGAAGGAGAAAGACACACATGGTATATACTCACTTATATAGACCTATAAGATATGATAAACATAATGAAATCTACACATCTAAAGAAGATAAACAAGAAAGAGGACCTGGAGCAAAATGATCAATCCTCACTCAGAAAGACAAATGGGATGTGCATTGGACGTAAGAGAAAACAAGTAACAGGACAGGAGCCTACCACTGAGGGCCTCTGAAAGCAGTATATCAAAGCAGATACTAAGACTCATAACCAAACCTTCAGCAGAGTGCAGGGTATCATATGAAAGAATGGGGAGTTAGTATGACAAGGAAAGGATAGGAGCTCCACAAGGACCAAATATATCTGGGCACAGGGGTCTTTTCTGAGACTGACACTCCATCAAGGACCATGTATGGATATAACCTAGAACCTCTGCTCAGATGTAACCCATGGTAGCTCAGTTACCAATTGGTTTCCCATAGTAAGGGGAACAGGGACTATTTCTGACAGGAATTCAATGGCAGGCTCTTTGACCCCCTACCCCATCCAAGGGTGGAACAGTCCTGCTAGGCCACAGAGGAGGACTTTGCAGCCAATCCTGAAGATAACTGATAAAACAGGGTCAGATGAAAGGGGAGGAAGTCCTCCCCAATCAGTGGACTTGGAAAGGGGCAGAGAGGAGATGAGGAGGGAGGGTGAGATTGGGAGGGAATGAGGGAGGTGGATACAGCTGGGATACAGAGTTAATAAAATGTAACTAATAATAAGAAATTGAAAAGAAAGAAGAAAAAATAGAATAGTAAAAAAAAAAAAAAAATCCCTGTGAGAAAGGGCTGCCAAGGCCCTGCCTGAGTTAAGGTGCTCTGGGCAGTCCATGATGCTGACTAGGTAAGAGGAAAAAGGTAGTCAGTTTTCTTCAGGGAGGAGGCCCCTAATTTGTTTCCAGTGTTCAAGTAGAACACTGGAAACACCCATCTACATACAGGCAACACTAACTGGATTCTGTAGGTGTGTGTGTGTGTGTGTGCGCGCGCGCGCATTTGTGTGTGAAAGAGAGAGAAAGAGAGAGAGACACACACAGAAAAAGGGAGGGATGGAAAGAGAGAACAACAGGTAATTATAAAAGAGGACATGAATTTGAAAGGGAAGAAAATGTTGGGGAGACATGGAGGAGTTGGAGGGGGAGAGGGAAGGGTTAGGTATGATTAAATGCATTGTATTGTGTATTAAGTTCTCAATTAAAATTTTTTTCTATTAGGGCTGAAATGTGGCTTAGTGGCATTGCACTGGTTCCCTAACATGTCCAAGGTCTGAGCCTCAGCACTGTATAGATAGGTCGGTAGGTGGGTGGGTGGATTCATGGATGGATGGACGGATGACAGACTCTCTCAATGAACACCTTAAGACTAATACCCTTTGGGGGAGGAGCTCTGTCAGAAGACCATAGAGACCACACTATGGAGGTGCTAGTGGGAGAGACAGTGGAAATGGCAGGACAAGGATTACAAGGGTGTTTTTCAACTGGAAGAAAGAAACTTCCTTCAGTTGAGATGGGAAGTGATGCAAATAGAGATTTCGTGAAGGTGGGGCAGCAGATTGGGTGCTCCTTGAGACTTGTTTGGGATGTTTGTTATATCTAAATGAAGGTGGTTTTAAAAATTCATTTTGTGTTTATGATGTGCCTGTGTTTGTATGTGAGTATGTTTATGTATGTATGTTTGAGTGTAGGTAACAGGTGTGTGCCTGCCACAACCTGTGTGTGGAGGTCACAGAACAATGATGGGTGTTTCTTTCCACCTTCCACTATATTTGAGACAGGGTGCCTCTTGCTCTTCACTGCTGTGTGAGCCAGGCTAGCTGGTCCACAGGCTTTCTGTAATTCTCCAGTCTCCGCCTTCCATCTTCCCATATGTGTATGCTGGGATTTCAGAAAGCTGCCTGTTCCTGTACACAGGCTGTGTATGCATTCTGAGCATCTTAACTCAGCTCGTTAGCTTTGTGTGTAGTGCACACGTGTTACCTACTGAGCCATCTCCTCAGTTCTGAAGAGGCTCTTGTAAGCACTGGGGCAACCAGATCTGGAAGTTGGAGGCATCTGAGCTGTGCACACACATTTGTGAACTTCCAGCATCTGGATTCTGGTTTTTAAATTACTTGCTCTAGTCTTGGAGTTTAAAATATAATTGCATCATTACTTCCTTCTCTTTCCTCCCTCCAAATCCTCCCGTAAACCCCTCCTTGTTCTCTTTTACATTTATGACCCCCTTTCATTAATTGTTGTTACATGTATTTATACACATCCATATGTGTATATAAAAACACATACACACATATGTATGTGTATAAATACATATGTTCCGAAATACAACCTACTCAGTCTGGTCAATTCTACTTGTAGATATGTTTTCAGCACTGACCATTTGGTATTAGATAACCAACTTGCGCGATCTCCACCAAAAGGAATGTTATGGACATGGGAATGAGTGAAAGTGAAGAACATGAACTGAGCCCCAGGAAAGATTACGATGTTAATAAGATAAAGGACACTGTCATAGGATTCTGAAATGGGCTGAGCATAAGGTAATAATAGATTCCAAACTGTGCAAGGTTCTATAAGTCAAGAGAAGAAAAGGGGACAATGGGTGAGATAGTCTATCTATCCAGAAGATGTCAAGGAAGGTTAGATGTGGCTGCAACCTCAGCAGTGAGGAAAGGAAGAAAATATTTTTTTTAAATAATTTACTTTGTATCCCCCCTGTAGTTCCCTCCCTCCTCCCCTCCTAACCCCTCCCTTCCTCTTCCAGAAGAAAATCTTAATAGGACAATCTGAGTGGAATGGAGGTAATAGTAAAAGTCCTAGTGGGACCCAATGAAGTGGAAATGGGAAGGAAAGGCTAATGCCTAAAGGAATAGAAAAGCATTTCTGGAAGTTTGGACATCTTTGGGAAACATCCAACTGCTGTCTGGAGGTGGTTTGGGGCAGGGTTCCTTAAGGAGTCTTGGTCTATGTTATCAACAGATTTGCTGAGACCGACCCGTACCAGGAAGTGAACATGCTCCACTTAAACCCTACTTATTTGATTGTTAATTGAATCTAAACATCTATGTCGGTATCCGGTCAAAGCTGGATACCACAGCTCAGCCAAACTGACACGTGAAATTTACTATGGAAGTAATGGTGATTAGGAGGTTTTGTGTTCAAATATTGAAAGGAGAACAGATTCATCCATGAAAACAATTCCAGAGAGAGCAGAGCATTGGAGACTGGGAAGTTAAAGAGACCAGGTGGAAGGGGTTTCCTTCACGGTCAAGAATGCCAATGCCAGGTGAGGGCTGGTGCTGAGTTTGGGTAGGATGGCAGCCAGTTCGCCTAACTGGAACAAATGGGTGGCTTTCGGGCACAGTGCTGACTACTGTGGATAATTTTCCTGATAGTTTCAATCATTTCCTGTTATAACATGGTAATTTGAAACAGGAATATGATGATGAGTGTTTATACATTGGTATAACAAATGCTCTCCAACTCTTCAAACATTATTTTTACAGATTAGGAATTTTGTACTTAGAGTCATTTTGCAGTATGCCAGGGAGTTGGAGATTCTTCTGTTCACAGGGATGCCACTGTGACTGTACCACGGAAAGCCAGAACCACTTCCTCCCCATAAGCGTGCTTTGGCATCTCTGTTGACCATTTCATCTCCTTCCTGCCAACCCTTACTAGCCTCTAGTGACCACTATTCCATGGCCACCTCCTAAAAGACTGACTCTCACATTGCCACAAATGAGTAATAACACGGGTATTTGTCTCCATGTCTATGCTATCTCACTTAGCACAAGAGCTTCCAAGCCCATCCTGTCGCCACAAGCGGGAAGATTCCATCTCTTTCCTTTTTTTAAATTCATTTTGTTCTTAGCCAATTTCAAACACGGATACCGTACATTCTGGTTAATTCCTCTTCCACCCTATCTGGTTTTCCTCCTTTCCATATTACCCTCCCCCCCTTTTTTATCTGAATAGTAACCTATTCCATATACGCAACCCATTTTGTTTATCTATTTCTCCGTGGATGGCATTTAGGTTGGTTGCATATTTCAGCAAACGTGTACAGCGTTGAACACAGGAGTGTGAGTACCCTTTTGGTATCAGGCCTACACCCCCTTTGTAGCTATGTCCAGGAGCAGACTAGCTGGGCCACAGGGTGGCCGTGCTGACAGATTTTTCAGGGGTCTCCTCGCTATTTTCATGCTAGCTGTAGACTTACACCCACCCCTAGAATGTAAGAGTTCCTCCTTTCACAACCTTTGCCAGCATTTATTATTTTTATTTATTTTTTGTCACGTTGATGACAGCTAGTCCAGCTAGGATAGGATAATACCTCATTGTGGTTTTAGTTTGCATTTCTCCGATGACTAGTGGGACTGCGTGTTTTTCGTATTCTTATCCATGTGTTTTCTTTTTAGAATTGTTTGCTTTTTTTTTTTTTTTTTTTAGTGCATTTTGAAAAGATTTACTCGTTACTGTTTTTCTGTGTGTGGATATTTGTCTGCAAACATGTGCGTGCAGTGCCCTCAGGGGCCGGAAGAGAGTGTCGGACGCCCTGGAACTGCAGTTGCACATGGCTGTGAGCTGCCATGTGGGTGCCGACACTGTGAGAACGTCACCCTTTGAGCCGTGTGTCCAGCCCTCCTAATGAGGATTTGAAGTTATATGACATAGTGCTAGAAGCCCTGGCAAGAACAGCTGGGTACAAGGAAGGAACACTGGGCATCCATATTGGAAAGGAAGAAGTTAAATTGTTCATAGGAACAATTTAGAAGCTATGACTGCACACATACAAAAGCGCAATGACTTCAGAGCGGTGAAAGCGGACTTCTTTGCCTTGACCCTGATTGTAGCAGAAACACTCAGTGTGCCCTATTCAGTGTCATACGTGGCCTTTAGACTTCAGAAGTATGTTCCTTCTATGCCTAACTTGCTGAGAGGTTTAATTTTGAAAAGTCGGATCCCGGATTCTTCTTGAATGCTCTTTCTGCATCTATGAAGATGACCATGTGGTTTTCACCCTTCATTCTAGTGTTGCTGGAGTTCTATTCCTGAGACAGAATCAATTTGATCGTGGTAGACATTCTTTTCTGATATGTTGTTGAAGTCAATTTGCTAAGGGTGTGTGTGGTGTGTATATGTGTGCATGTATGTGCATGTGTGTGGTGTACATGTGTGTGCATGTATGTATGTGTATGTGTGTATTGTTGTCCTGAGAGTGCTTTTTTGCAGTCGTGTCTCAAGCCCCTGATCTTCCTGCCTCTGGAATTTGAGGGGCTCAGGCCCTTGCTCTTGCACCCTTAAATTTACTTTGTTGAAAAATTTTATCATTGTTCTTGCAGATTTCTTTTTCTTTCTATTCGTATTTCTTTGTCTGACTCAGTTACAGGGTTATTTGCGAGCCAGGTGGCCCTGGCACACTGGGGAAGCTCAGGCAGGTGCGTCCCTGAGTTCGAGGCCAGCCTGGACTACAGAGAGAGTTCCAGGACAGCCAGGGCTACACAGAGAAAATAAAAAAAATCAAAACAAACAAACAAAAACAGGGTTACGCTGGTCTCATGATAAGAGTTTAACAAATATGTGATTTAGGGACTGAAAAGATGATTCACTGAATGAACGTGCTTAGGACCTCAGTTTAAATCCCAGCACGAGTGTAGAAATCTGGGCTTGGCCACATGCCTGTAACCCCAGAACTGTAAGGGATGAAGACAGGGAGATCTATGGCTGAGATTTGGCTTCCAGTCTAGCTCCAGGCCCTGTGAGAAACGAACCTTGTTTCAATAAAAAGAATAAGGCAGAGAGTAATAGACAGAAGACACACCTGCAAACCTGCACACATACACAACATACACACACAGATACCACCCCATACACAGACATACATACAAAGAAAAGTGATGTGAATTTAATGGTAGTGGAGTATTAACAAGGGGGAGAAAAAGTTCCTAAAAGTTTGGCCCCTCCATCTCTGGGGCGAAGTTTTTTCATACTTCACAGCCTCTTTGTAATGATCTTTTAGACATGGACCTAGGTAATAATTTTTCCTGAAGTTTAAAAGAATACCAATGTCATGTCATTATCAAATCTCTGGTCTTTTGATGGGAGGCTTGCTCTGCAGACTTCTCAAGGACTAGGTATGCTTCTATGTTGTAAGTGGTGATGTAGCTTTGTTTGGGTGATGACGTTATCTAATTCTGTCTAGAAGAAATGCCCTAAACATCAAGTTCTTTGAAATTCCCCTCTTGCCTAAAATTTTAAGAAGAAAACACGTTACTGCAACAGCAAATAGCCACAAGCTTTGTAGAATCAGAACCCACGCGAAAGCAGTCCTGACGTCACCAATGCGTAATTTAGAGCCCTGTAGGATACTGAATAGTTACTTTAATTTGGGAAGTAGTTTTGGTCCTAATGAGTTTGTTCTTACATGAATTTTTCTTTACAAAAGATTTTTCTCACGTGTTTGGCCCTGCCTTGAGAAATCGCTCTATTTCAAAAATTAAATGGAGGAAATGATAAATGAGTGACGCTGGCGTTGGGTGCGCAGTGAGCTATCTCTGCTGCCCACACACAGGCCACATTAGCACAGACGCATCATTCAGTTAATTGCCTTTTGCTACAGTGAGCTTCTAATCTTGGAAATGCAACGATAATACACACAGAGAACCAGATAAGCTGTTTGGGCTGCGTTTGAGAAATGGGAATGGGGTTTCTGCTGCTGATACATACAGGATTTCTCTTGGAGTGGGCGGTGGATTGCCTTTGTAGTAAATCCTTTCAACTACTGCCATGTGCTCCAAAGAACACAGGAGTGAGGTCAAAAAGGGAAATTCTCAGTCTACAGGAGAGTATTTAAGTCCTTGTTGGTTTCCATTAGATTAGAGACCCATTTGGATAAAGGAGGAGATGAGAGACTGCCCATGGAGCCTGCACAAGAGTGGGGCTCCCATGGTGTTTTAGAAAAGGGCCTGGCTAATCTTTGTGATTGGATATCCCAGGCAATACCTCTTACTGTCTGATAAGCCTTCCCTACACCCCCTGTAATTGTCTTACGCTGTCTTTTAGCCCTTCTATTCTTTTTCTGACTATTGAAAAAAAAGCATCTAACGTTTAAGTCAGGATTTTCATATGTTGACCATCAAATCCCTATTCACTGTTCTTTTGCCTAGGCCAACATGGTTCCTTCTTTATTGTTGATGTTTGCAACAATTTAGTCACTTTCATGGCTTGCTTTATGTTGACTCTCAACGTTTTCTGATTCTATGTTGTGGAATTTAAGATGAGAGAAGAAGGATGTATAAAACTCATTCAGTGCTCTGCATATACTTGTAAGTCATGTATAACAATGGTATGAATATATATTATAGGTATTTAGTCTAATGGCTTGTGCTGCTGTTCTCTGCAGTAGTGACAGTACCCACTATTTCATTTTATATATATATCTCGCATCATATATATCAGTATCCTGGCTTTGGAGGATCTTTTGTATCATGTGACCAAGTCTCCATTTGTGAGAATCTTTATTTTAATGCTAAATATTAGCAGAAAATGTAGAAATCAGCCTAAGGTCTATATTTGCCCTGAGTTTTTAAAGTGAAAGTTGAAATCACCTATAAAAGTACAGCCTGATCACCATGGCCTTTAGTCAGAGGAAAAAAAACATTAAATTTTTTTTCCTTTAGTATATGAGACAGAGGTTAACACCGTTCCACCCGTCTGTATCTGATGGCTTTCTGAGAAGAGGACTCGAGGTCATCTTTATGGCTTGTAGCTAATGCAGACAAGGTGATAGTCTAGAGAGGAGCTGGGGGTTCCGCTAGAAGAAAGAAGAATTGTTGGCCTCTCAGAGCTGGGAAGTGGGTCCTCATGCTTTGCCCAACAAAGCAAACACTGAACCACTGACCTACACCCTTAGCCACTTGGCACCACTTGGTAGATGCTCCACTGGGTCTACTCCTGTAGTTCACCGTGGCCTTAAGTGTGTCCTATAGCCTAGGCTAGCTGTCCTATAGCCTAGGCTAGCCTTGGATAAATCCCTGAGTCTCTTACTTCAGACTCCTGGGTGCTATGATTATAGGAATGTGCTGCATATTTAGCTATAATCAGATTTAAAGTCGCATACACACACACACACACACACAGGGAGAGAGAGAGAGAGAGAGAGAGAGAGAGAGAGAGAGAGAGAGAGGGAACTTTTTATAAACTTAACTTTCTAGCCAGCTGGGAAGCATGGTGTGAGAGGCCATGGCATCTTGAGCTTTCTTTCTTGTGCAGGCTGCAGCTCTCTTCCAGGCAACCTTTGGCTTGGACACATGCATCATCGTCATTTGTAAGGAAGTGATCTTTAATTGCATGCATGAGACTGCAGAAAAAGTTGCATTCTCATCTCGTCTCAGAAGAAACAACAAACTTACCTTTCCCCAAGGTTCCTGCCATCTTTACTACCCATTAATGGATTCTAGTCTAAAAGATCTTTGCCCTCAGACAAGGTTTACATCATTCCAAGGGAAGGTGAGAAATGTTTGGTCATGGTCACATTTCAAAATGAAGCTTCAGGGACCGATACAGAACTTCAAGGGCTGAGTAGAGTATGGTTAAAACCAGGGAAAGTCATTTTATCTTTCTTCATCCGTTAAGTAGTAAGATGGAAGAACCCAAGAGGACAAGAATGAGCCCCAGGGAAACTCACTATTTCACTAATTCAGAATTGCTTTTAATAGAAATTTGAGCTGTAGGGAAATAACTTGATCTGTTCTAGTGGGCCTATCTCTGACATAGAGTAGTAGGAAATTTGAAGCAAGAGTTCAGGTCTTCCACTGTTTATCAAATATTCAGAGTGACTA
Source organism: Meriones unguiculatus (assembly GCF_030254825.1). Lineage (NCBI taxonomy): Eukaryota > Metazoa > Chordata > Mammalia > Rodentia > Muridae > Meriones > Meriones unguiculatus. Next base: position 62,641,900 of record NC_083366.1, read on the forward strand.
CAGTGAGTCAACCATTTAGGACAAGCTGGTCTTCTAGCATCTGTGTTTCTTCTTTTGTAACCCATGAATGCATCCACTAAAATATAATAATAATATTTAAAATTGGAGGTGCTGAAATTCTTGGCCCACACAGACCTGACATGACCATCAATAGATGCTCAATAAATATTGGTTGATTGATTGCTTTATGACTTTTCCCAGTGCATTAGGTTCCTTACCAAATCACCGAACAGCTGGGGTTAATAAAAGTTTAGTTTTGAATGGGACACAGAGCTACATATACTAATTATAATAAAATATTAAAAAGCTACTCAGGGTAACACAGTTATGAACACGAAGTGCATACTGATGTGAGATTCACTTTGATGTAAAGCATTTTAAAAATCAGCTATCTGTCCTCAGAGTGGCCAAAATAGGAGTCCAGAGACGGACAGGGAACATTTGAAATTCAGCAGTATGCTCTCTTATTGGCCCAGGGATGGCAATAATGCAAGCAGCAGCTGGTAGGATCTGAGTCTATTCTGACTAGATCATGCTGCCTGGGAGTCTAATTTTGCTCACAGTGAGAAAAGTGGAATATTCCTTCAGTGTCAACAGACCAGATTGTATCTCCAGTTTGTTTGATGGGGGAACTTGGTTCCGTTCCCAGATATGGCTCTCCTTCATGGATCATTGGGTTAGGCCGAGTGTTTTCAGCAAAGTCGGCTTCAAAGCACACTGCTTTCCTCTCAGATCTTGGAATTCCTCTTCACACCCCGGTTCGCAGAGCCCGTGTGCACAGGAAAGGGAGCTGCGGCACACACACGTCACTTTCCTTCTACTCCACAGGCCCTTTCTCTGGGAATAGCCAAACCCTAACGATTTCATAACGGGTCCTGGATGCTGAGGAATTCTGGCTTGGGCAGAGGTGTGTGTGTGTGTGTGTGTGTGTGTGTTGGATCTACAGACTAGTTGATAAAAAATATTAAATATTTCCTGTCCAAAATATGTCATGCTTTGTTCTTTAGATAGGGCACCTTTAGTGTTTTCTATGTTCCATTTTATTTGTCTAGGAAGTAGCTATAGGTAAAAGGATATATTGCTTTGACTTTGTTTTTCCTTAAGAGGATTTCCAAGTGAGGCTCATTGCCTTTTTCTAATTTACCTACTTTTAAGCCCTCAAGTCCTAAGTAATGAGCTGTGAAGGAGACCAGGTTGGAATGACCCAGGAAGGGCTTGCCGCCTCCCGGGGGCCCTGGGCTCAGAGCTCTTCTCTGGATGAGGTGCCCTATGTTTCCAGCTTTGCTCCTCTGCACAGCTGCCTGGGGCTATGACTAATCCCAGAACTTTGCTCACAGCAGGCTGTGCTCCACTGCAGAGCTGACTTTCTCGACAACGGGCCTGGAACACTCTGCAGGTGCTGTCCTCCCATCCCACCCATACCCCAGGAGCATGAGGCTCGGGGAGAGTCACTGGTTCCGGTGTGCTGCTCTACTCACACCTTTTTCACTTACCTGGAGATGACCCGCGATCCTGCCAGAGCCAGGGACCTTAGCCTTGTCTCTGGCTTGGAGTGGAATGTGCTGTCAGTCTAGCTGGGAGGATGGAAATCTACCCCATCTCAGGGAAGGTCCTGTGATAGGACCTTCCTATAAGGAGAACAGCAGGGAGGAGAGAATGAAGCTGAAAGAAACTCCGTGGGAAAATGTGGGAGAAGCATGCCCATTTTCTTGTCAGTATGTACGTGTGTATCGTATAGGTATCAGGTATTAGGACCGGTGGTGGGCACACACGCGCACACACCTACATATTTTCTTGCATCAGATCTAGTTTCATGAGCCCTAGTCCTCTCATTTTTTGTTTTCTCTTTTTCAGACTCCAAGAAAAATATGTTATGTAGTCTAGTATGTAATAAGAAATCAAAATGTAAACAGCTTTCTTCACTTGGCACCACACAGAACGGGGTTCCTTACATAACACCTATGAGTGAGATTTTACCCTTTTCTGAGATCTGGTGAGTGTTTGGGGTTCCTGGCACATTTCCAGATTTTTGTTGTTGTTGTTGGGCAGGTAATACCCTGTTGGGGGAAAAGAATTTAGAGTGTGCTTAAAAAAAAAAAAAAAAAAAGCTGTGGCTGTTGTGCACATGATTTTGTGCTGGCTTTTCCTTTATGGTATTTTTTTTTTTCTCCTTTGAATTGAATAAAGGCAGTCTCAGAAGTGGGGAAGGTATCCCTCACTCTGACATTTCATTTACCTGGGAGTACAATAATCTGAGAAAGAATCAAATACTTGAACATTTTGCTTCAGTGAGCGCAAGCTAAATATTTGTACCGTATTGGAAAGTGATAGTTTTCTTCAGACTTTAAAGGAGAGAAAAGGTGACACGTTCAGTGACTGAGAGCCACGGGCAAGAGCAGAGCTAGTCCCCGCACTCCTGGGTATGAAGCAGGATAACCTTGGAATTAAAGTACACGGAGATAGTATTTTATCAGCTGCTGTTTGATAGAAAGTGGCTGAAGGGGTCTGGGTAAAAGATGAGGTGGCAATGCCTGGAAAGGGGAGAGTGTTTTTAAGTGTGCTGCGGAGAAGGAAGCAGCTGGACTTAATAGCTAATAATACGTGGGAGGTGAAAACATGTTGAATCCCTCGCACAAGTTTGATCAGAGAGAGGGGGTGGATAACGTTGCTGTCCAAATCAGAGCAGCCATTTGTAATTAGCTCCACCTGGGCTAAAACATGATGCTCACAGACTGTCCCCAGTCCATGGATATTTATGGCGCTGCAATATGTTCTGTGAGTGATAGCCGCTGCTAAACCAAAATCAATATACAGCATTCCATTGACAAGAGCTGGGTTTATGTTTTATTCATCTCTGTCTTCTCTGCAGCTGACATGGCACTTGATTCTAGTAGGTGTTCAAAATGCCCAAGAAACTCATGAAGATGCGGGCCTGCAGCCCCCGTGAGCTGCCTGGTTTCTTTTAAAGATGCATCTGTCCACTTTCAATGAAGTGTTTGCTTTAATGAGCTGGGTGATTTTCTGGGTCTATGGAAATCTAGCACTGCATGTCCTGTTTTTTTTGTTTTTTTTTTTGTTTTTTTTTTTTTTGTCATGAATTAATAGCCAAATGTTTAGAAATGCCTGCTTTAGCTCACACCCAAGTTTTTCATTATGATGAAAAATTTGAACACCAAGGTCAAGTGACCAAACTTACTACATATAGCCTAGGATATTTCTGATACGGTCACAGAACATGCAAGGTAGGAAGGGACCAGATCACAGCTATTCTATAAATCAAGAATGTACACTCCTCTATGTGTGAGACTCTATACATCGTATAGCCTCAGCTTCCTGTCCTTTTGTGTATATTTGTACAGTATATGTGTGTTCACGTGTGTACATGCTGTTTCATGCACATGTGTGTATACATGAGGAAGCCAGCAGACCAGTGGTGATTGTCCTCTGCCAGAGCTCTCTGTCTTATTTGGGGGGAGGGCAGAATTAACTTAGCTCTCATGGATAGGCTACCTTGAATGGCCAATGAATTCTGGGGCTCTACCTGTCTCTGGCCTCCCCATCTCATTTCTAGGGTTACAGACATGCCACCAGGAACGTTTTATGTGGGCATTCAGGTTCTCATTCTTGGGTGGCAGAGACTTTGCCACATGAGCCATGTTTCCTGCCCCATAAAATTAATGCAACCTCAAGTCAATGATTTCCTTTCAATTTTTTTTTTTTTTTGCAAGTACTAAGAATTGAACTTAGGGTATCCTGAGTGAGAGGCAAGACTGGGCTCCCTGTCTCTTTGCTAACTCAGGTCCTTCTTAAAATTGGCTTAGGATGTAAACCATCCAGAGCAAAATGACTCAGAAGTGGGCAAGTTATAAGGCCTCAATGATACTTAGCACTAATTTTCTGTGGTTATATAACAGAAGGTTTAAGTGCAGGGATTTCAGAGTTAGACAAAGGCAGGTTGTGTGGGAGCCATCAATAGTTGTCTTGACCTTTTGGTTTTTCAGCTTATATATAAAGCAAAAGTTCAAGTATATCAGCTTAATAGCAGAGCAAGCCTTAGATGAGTGAAGGCTTACAAAGCACTTAGCAACATATGGCAAATGACCTTCATAAACCACTCACCACCCTATGACCACCATTATCATAATCATATGGCAAATGACCCTCATAAAAACTATGCACCAGCTTATCACTGACGTCATCATTCTACCACATTCATCACCACCATCGTCTTTCCACCATCCTCATCATTCTGCCATCATTCCATTGATCTTATCACTGCCATCATCTTTGCATTAACCTCATCACCATGTCATGGTTCCTCCGTCCACATCACCACCATCATGGCTTCCTTAAATCACGAGCCTTTGTAAATACCTAGAAGTGCCAAGACAGCTTCAGTCACAGGTTGTGGAGTGAATATTTTCTGAAATTAGACAAAAATCTAAAGAACTCTCTCAGAAAACAGGTCTATCTTTAGGTTTTCTTATAATTGCTCTCACAGGGGTTAAAAGAAAATACTGGCTGGCCAGTGCCTACCATGTGGGGAAGGCAGTGTAAGGATACTTAACATCTACCTCTGTGATCATATTTTTCTGGGGTTTTGGAGCCTATAAAATCATGCACATGTATCCTACTAACAGTGAGAGGCATCTGGTTAAATCAAATGAATTAAATTAGCCACGTGTTCAGTGTGTAAAATTAGCAATCTGAGAAAGAGAGAGAGAAATCTGAAAGAGGCTATTCATAAGTATAACTTAAGCCCATCAACTGTTTACTGAGTCTAGGCTAAGTTTCCGCTAAAACAATGTGGACAATGGGGATAATTCCTTGAAGAGCGAAAGAGAGAAACAGAACCAAGAAGGCCTTAGGAACAAGGGAACAATGCATGAGCATGTGCTGCAAGCATTTCCTCTGTCTTTATGCAAACCGTACTAATTAATCTCATACAAACACGGGTATTTTTGTAAAGCAGGAGCCCGAGTGCCATTTTATGGCCATGTAAATTACCAGTCCTCAAATTATGTTAGAATCACCACACATAGTGTTTACAGTTTAATTACATGGTTCTTTACCATCCCCAATCAAGTGTTATTCACTCTATACCTCTTTGCCTGATCTTACCTAAAAAAGAAAACACTTTTATGCTGGATTTGAGTGGTAAACATTCAAACTTGGCAATTCTGGAAGGCAACAAGGATGTGATTCAGAGTAAACAATCCGCGTCGACTGAGATATCAGAAGTCTCCCAGAAAGAAAGAGAATGAAAAAGGATCAGCATTTTATAAAAATAGCAATTTTTATTGCTTCTGTCCTACTGAGAAATGAGCAACCATTGACTGCTCGCTTTTTAATCTAAAGGCAGACAAGCTCAGTGTCCACACTTAAATCAATGTTATTGTTCCTATTATTATTGATTATTATTATGTGTGTGTACCTTTGCGTGTACAGTCATTCCATTCTCTCTACCTTTGTTTAGGTTCTGGGGTTTGAACTTGGGGCTATGAATCTTTTGTTTTAAGTACTTTATCCATTGAGCCATCTTGCTGGACCTCATGTTTTGTAATGAAAAATAATTTTTAGCCAAGAAATGTTTATCAAGCATCATATCGCTCTAGATCTGTGATAAGAATAAACACACACAAAAAAAGCCGCGACCTCTGAACAAATCTCTACTAAATGTCTTATAGGCATTTCAATGTCTGGGAAATGTCTCTTCGTGATGCTTTCTTTGCCACTTTACAGTGAAATTCTGAGACTAGAAAGAAACAATTCAGCACTATAGAAGGAACCTGTTTTTGGTCAAAAGGCATAAATTATCTCAGTCTTGTTCTTTTTATTATTGATCTTCTTTTAGTTAAAGAACGAAATTATGGGTTTCCTATGACAGTCTTGTACCTATGTATAGTTGTTTTACCCCATTACATTCTTGTGTCCTCCCTCCTTCCTGCAGAGCCCTTTTACTTTTCCATGTAGTGCCCACATCTGCTCTCATGTCACATGTATGTGCATGTGTGTAAATGTGCTTAGATACGGCTTCCAAATATGAGAGAGTGAAACTGCGGTATTTCTTTTAGCCCCTATAAAACATGGAGATGGGAAATATAATAATAATAATTAATAATAATAATCTCAGCCTCCCTCTATGCTACTGTGATCATATAGCCACCCGGAACCGAAAGACTGCAGATTCTTGCTCCGGGTCTCCCTCGGCAGTTGATTGGTGGCCCCTAAGCCCAGTCACCTGCAGCCTTTTGTGTTCCCAGGTTGCATAGCAACCATAAGGCCTGATGCTTCGAACTCCTGTTTGATGACTGGATAGTGAAATCAGGCATCCGTTGTCTGATGAATTACATAGAATGGTTCCCAGTTCCCAAGACATAATCTTGCACCCTCTCCCTTGGGAACTCAAGTTTAATCAAAGTGAGTACTTGTGAAGGTGTGGGACCTCCTGCCCAGTTAAAAGTCACACTGGCACCGTTGTGCAGGGATAGGCATTATAGCCCATTTGAATGTGAAGGCCAAGTTAATCTGGTTAAATGATTGTTCAAATTTACTTAAATATTCCAATTGTCACCAAGTGGGATTCAAAAAGTTCACTTGTCTGTTTGCCTTTCCCGCACCACACCATCTTTGTAAAGGGCAGGCAAACCTTTCAAATGTTAGCAATTGCCCAGTTCGTGGATCGGTTTGCATGAGGCCACGCGATGTATGTTGACAGCTAACAGAAATTATCTTTGTCCCAGTGTTAAATTACAGAAACCTGTAGACCTGCAGGTCTGCTGTGGGTGTAATATATAGTCATAAAGCCGAGTGCATTTTAGAGAAGTGTCAGTGACACATGTAAACTGGTGCTTAAGGCTTTCATGATCAATGCTTAAAGCAGGGTGTCCTCCAGTTAGCAATAGATCAAAAAAAACGTAGCCATCTAAAGCAGGAGGCTTGCTCCTGGACACGGTTGGCCCCGAGATATAAATATTTAAATGACTCCCAATCTGGAAAGAAAATTAAACACATGACATATCATTACCACCCGACAGTTAGCCAAATGCCATGTCACATATACATTCATTTTAAACACTACAGCTCTGGAGAAGTGTCACAAAGCCACGCACAGAGGAACGTGGACTGTAATAGGCTGTGCGGCAAGTGTTGAAAATTGAGGAAGGAGGACGGTTGAGCATTGAGTCTATCTTCCCCACTTCATATTTGGTGCTAAGTCCAAGAAAGAATAACATAGCAACCTAAGACTTAGATCCATCCACAAACTGGATGGGTGACGGAGGTGGTAAGGCACCGGCTTCAGAGTTTTTGTGGACTATAGGTGACGGGGGGGGGGGGGTTTCGTTGGGTCAGGCTGTGGGACTCCCTTCACTGGGGAGTTGCTTAGCAGATCGTCCTTCTGTTGATGAATAATCATGAGGCTGGTGGGTGCTATGCTCATGACCGCTAGCTGAAGTACAAAATAAGCAGTTGTATTACTCACAAAAATGGAAAAATATTTTAATGGTGTCCTTTTTTTTCCTTCGAAGCATGTGCTATTCAGTTTAATTTGTAGAAAAGCTATGGCATAGTTTTGTATGAACATGTTATCATCAAGGAACAATTAACGTTTTCACTCGGTAAGGGAAAATTTTAATTATTATTATTATTTTAAGCCTGGAACAACATAGAAATGATCTTTCTTGAGTCTTTGGCTTCACAGTGAGACAGTAGGCTCAGGAGAATAAAAGGCTGGCTTACTGATGCTCAGGGAAGCAATGGGGGAAGAAGAGGCATTGTCCAATAACAAATAAGTTAAAGTGACAACAATTTGAAATATTTCATAAAAGAATAAAATTTAAAAAGATTTTTGTAATTTATATTTTATACTTACACAAATTGACTCTGTTATAATTTAATAATAAAACATTCATAACTTGGTTGTATGGCTCAATGATAGAGCACTTGCTTATTACATGTGAGCGCTGGGGTCAATCCCAGGTAGAACACAACCAAAAATTAATTTTAAATAACAGTTAGTTGCAAAAAGCCTTTTTAAAAGCCCTCGAAGTTGTTCTGGGGAGACGGCTCAGTTTGTTGAGCCCTTGGAAGCAAGATTACCTGAATTTGAATCCCTGAAGCCCACCTAAAAGGCTGGGTGTGGTGGCACATAACTGTAATCACAGCAACAGGGCAGGGCCCTGGAGATACTTGGAAGCTAGGCATCTAGCTTACAAAGGTGCAGGCCAATGGGACTGTGCTAAACAAAAAGTAGGAGTACTTGAGCATCAGCAACTGGGCTTTTCTCACCTGCACTGATACACACACACACACACACATACCATACACGGGAAAGATCATACTGTCTATTATATGAGCATATATATCCTAAGATAATTTTATGGATGCTAAATGATATGTTTATATTGTCACATTTAATGCTACTGTGTGTACGCTGACTTGTCACATTAAAGCTGAGAAAACAAAGTCAAAACACAGTGTGTGTGTGTGTGTGTGTGTGTGTGTGTGTTTCCCAATGTCTTACACTAGGTGGAAAAGCTAGAGCTCAGGTCTCTGAGTTTTGAACACATCTATTTTCTACCTGTCTTATCTGTCACCATGATGGCTTAAGGGGACAAGAATTTTACTACATAGATGTAATGAGCATAGGGATAATAAGGAACAAATGAATGCAAAATATAGACATACAGTGACCAAAGAAAAATACGAAGTGAGACAAGAAAAGTTAGAGTGAACGTCAAGGATGAGCAAAGGAAAGTGGAGGCTTTGTCACTAGGCTTTGCCTTACTAGCAAGCACTTCTTCAGCACAGAAGTCGTCCAAAGACCTGCAGCACTGCGCATAGCCTGGATGTTACAAATCGACTTAGGAGTTATCATAATAAACCCCCAGGAAGAATTACAATTAACTTCAGTCAATTATTTCTCAAGGATCCCAGTTTCAGCTTTAGCTAACAAGAATCCTAATGAGACAATTAATGTTAGCTAATATCAGCTTGATTGATTTAGAGGGTGTGTATAATTATATAGATGTATGCATATAAAAGTATGTGTTCCTGTGTTGGTGTGTGCATTCTGTACTTATCTGTTATATTCAGAGTAATTCTCAAAATATTTTGGAAGAAAAATAATTAGAGAAAGATAGAAAAAGAAAATAAGGAGCTCCATATATTAAAAGATTAAGTTTTGAAAGTCACTTATGCTGGAGAACCCCAGACAATCAGATCGGTATATAAACTAGACTGCAAAGAGCGACACAGTTAAAGCTAAAGAAGGAAAGCTCCTGAGTGGTTGTTGAGTACCAACCCTGCACTAGCCACTTTGTATAATTGTTTTCCTATTCTTCCAGGATGGGAGGCATCATTGCTATCTGTGTTTTACATCTTAGGAAACGAATACCAAGCGAGATTCAGCAATGACTGAAGACTCCTAAGGACTTCCAGGAATCGTTACATACTGTTTGGTAGCATTTGGGCTACACTGATGGGTACACGTTGAGACCCAGACATTGTATTTTTGCTTGTCCATTGACCTATTCTTATGCAAGGCTTTATTATTCCACAGAAAGCGGGTGATTTTATTTAGAGTAACCAATGGCCAGCACCCTAACTATATTGAAGAATCAAGATCAGATCATTTATGTCTGGGACAAAGAGGAGCTCTTTCTGCTCTGCCTTGAGGCTCCACTAGAACATGTGGACAGAATGCAGATCACCGAAATCTCATGTTACAGAGGACTCAGAGGGGCTCTATATTCAGGAGTCTGCCCATAACTCCTGTCCGCTGATGAAACATTTGACCCTGAAACTTGGATGTGGCTAGAGGGAGAACAACAATAGAAATTTTGCTTTGATTGAGCTCTTTAATCTGTATTCTTTAAAGTAATACGGCCCGTATCCTAAATCACAGTCTGTGCTTTATCAGTTCAGCCTACTACAAAAGAATCATTCCTGTGCCTGACTCACAGGAGACGTCCCACACAAGGTTAAAGGAGCTCCAAAGGAACATGGATTGGAGAAAAATACAAAAGAGCAGCAGGACGACGCACATTGTATTCATTTTTTCCCATGTATGTTCCCCAAAATAGCAAGGACTCAGAGAAGGAAGCCATTGGCTGATCTCTGGTTCCTAGAAGTCAATTTAGATGTAAAGGTAGAGATGACAGTAACTCGTACAGAAACACAAAGCAGGAAAGATGTAAAGAGTGGTTGAGAAGGATGAGTGTTCAAGGCAGGGCTGTGGAAAAAAAAATGTGGACCTAGAGTAGAAAAAAATTGCATTAGAAGTGTTAGCGATGAAAGCTAGAATCTTAAAGCTGCGGGCCCTTAAACTTGACCTTCAGCTGTGGTAAGAGTAGACTAGGGTTAGAGCTGGGGCCCCAAGTTCCACCAGGGGCTCAGACAGTATTACTTTTTAACATTTAATGCAAGGTGTGACATCAAGAGGTGACATAATGGTTTACTGAGCTTTATTTTACTCTGGTTGGGTTAAACATTTTTACTTTTACAATGACCTTTTGGGAGACATGGCTGTCATGTGACGTTCTCTGGGGAGCTACAGAGAAATGTCTGCTCATGCCAGGTAGAGAGCACTCCCACAGACAAGAGAAATGATTTAAGCCTAGTTTGGTGAAGTACTGCATTTATTGGTGTTACTTACAGAAACATGGACAACCCAGGGGAAGCTCTAGTACTGGGAAGTTGCCTGGGTGATTTACGGGGAGTGGCGGTACTGAAGAGTTCCAAATGCCGGACATCCTCCCATGGCACATATAACTCTGGGGAAAGTGGCTCCTCAGAAAGACTTGTGAGTCTTTGTGACCCCCCACTCCAGAGAATAGAAGCTGGCCCCCTCTCCTGGGGTTATCAAGTAGGCGATCACAGCTGCCATGATTCAGGATTGCAATGGTCCTATCTAGCCAGGAGGAAATAGCTACACAGTATGTCTCATCCCGAAGTCAACAGAAGATTCTGAAGAGGGCGGAAAGGAGGTATTGTTTAGTTTAACCCATAGCTTGATAGGGAACATCCATCATGAAGAATGTTCGGCCAGTGCTAAGTGTTCCTAAGTTGAATCACAGAGGGTTGGTGTTTGTATCAGAGGTAAGATGCGTCTGGATGTGGGGTAGAATCTTGGTCTCGCTATCACAGACACTGTGAACACTCTTTAGAGACACAGAACGTTCTCTTCCAAGCTTTCACTTGAGGTGAGCTAATTGTAGTTTGCCATTTTGCTCCCTGAGGCCTAATGGTCCTCAATTTTTTAAATTTATTTAAAGGTAATAAGAAGACTTTAAGCAAGTCTAGTCCCTGATCACCGGTCAGTATCAAATGATGATTCTCTGCTCCGCCCCTAGACTATATTGATTTAAAACTAAATAGAGCAAAATGGATCCTGGCTTGATGGGCTGGTGACCTAGGTTAAAGTGTTACCTGTCACAGACCCATTTGTTTGGTTATTTTACGGTGCTGACAGGGGAGATTTGAGCTGCAATGATCTCAGATGGCCTAAAATACTCAGGCTCCTAGCTTTATCACTCCAGAGAAGGTGAGATTACTCTTCATCGTCAACCTGACTGGATGATTTTGAGTCACGAGGAGAGCTGGTGTAGCACTAAGCAGGGAAGAACAGCCCCAAATGTAGGCAATACCTTCCCACAGACTGGGGGCTCAGACTCAGGACAAGAGGCAAAGGAGAAACCTGGCTGGGCACTGGCAGTGCTCTACCCCTCGGCTTTCTGCCTGCCGGGAAATGAGAGCTAGCCTCTGCCATGCCTTCCTGCTTCCGTGTCACTCTGCCTGAGTCTTGAGGCCAAGTGTTCATAGATTGAATCATATGAAATGGAAAGAAATGGACCCCTCCTTCAGTTGTTTCTGCCAGGGGGTGGTCACAGTGACGGTAAGGGTGTTCTTGAGAAGGTGAGGAAGATCCTAGCTCTACAGCAGTGTTTTATGATCTAAGGCATTTCCCATGTAATCATAACAGATGTATATCCCTGGGAGAAGAAAGAAAAATGAACTGTTTCCACCAGGTTTTCTTCATCATTTGGCTCTAGGGTCACAGAAAGCAGACCTTGGCTCCCGGTTAATAAGTATGGCAGAGGCCAAGTTGGGATAAACCAGCCCTGCAGTTTTATATTTCATTAGATGAATCTCACTCTCCCTCCTTTTTGACGTTCTCCCTTTTCTTAAAAGTGCAGAGGGAACAAGCTGACAGTTTTGTTAGGCAGAATGCCAGCGTCCATTGTACAGCATGGTGTCTACGCTTCATTGATCATATAGAAAACATTAACCTTGGGAATCATTTAAGGAAATTGTAGGGGAGGAAAGATATTCAAAGAAAAGATCTGTGACTTGTACATTGAGAATGCTGGGGAGAAAATGCTAGGCTGTTTTAACCAAGGCCAGAAAGAGCTCTGAATGGATTCGGGAATTAAGGACAGAGAGCTCTTCCTTGTCTGAATGTCTTGACATCTAAGAACACACATTTGGATCTTCTGTATCCTAGGTGCCTCGTTTTATTCAAGGGAGTAGGGTGGACAGATTGGGTTAGGTGATTTAGCAATGACACCTTCAGTTTATAGTCAATTCCATTTTGGAATACATTTTTAAAAAAATAGAGTGTGAGAGTAACCCCAAAGGAGTCGTTTGCTCTTAGCACACCACACATTATCAGCGCATATGCCATATGTTGATCCGAAGATCCCCAAACATTGCAACATGCATTTCAGCATCATTAATAAATAGAAAACAGTTCTTGTAGCACAGGCGTCATTCATTTTCCTTCAACGTTGCCTTTTAGAAACTCCGAACAGCTACAAAGTCATCAGTGCTGTAGTAAAGTTGTTAGCCTGTTTGGTCTCTCTAGCCCAACCCATCCTCCGCGTTCCCAGAGCAGGGTGTGGCATGAATCATATCTAAATCACTATGCAGCTTTCATGAACCTAAGCACTTCTGTGCTTCTCAACTCTGGTCGTCTCTCCTTTACCACTGAACACATTTAAAGACCCAACTGTATTACAGTGCTGTGCGACTCACACTGCCCCTTGGGCTTGATTGCCCCTTGGACATGGACTGTCCTGGATCAGCAGGCAACTTGAGGTTGTGAACATTCTTCCCAGTGGACAGGAGGATGGTGGCCCGTGATTACTATTGTTCTTTTTAAACCTATTATTTTATCTCCTGCTTTACTTGATTAGCTTGCCCAAAGGTCTTACTTTCCAACAGAACTGACTAAATGCCCTTCCCATCTTTCTGATTGCCTTGCCTTTTTCTGGAGCTGCTTCCTAATGATGACTTGGGCACAGTGATTGTTTAATGTGATGAGAAATTAGTGATAGCATTCCTTCTAGACATAACCACTGGCTATTACGGGACTTTCAAGGTTGGGTTCTCCCTCTCTCCTCCTCTTCCTCTTTCTCCTCTTCCTCCTCCTCCTTCCTTCATCTGAAATACAATTGGGGAGGATAGTTTCAGAGTATGCCTGTACAGCAAGTCCAGTTGGAGGAACCTGGAAATGCTGGAACAGATGCCGCAGGTGCAAAGAGCTTTCTTATCTCGGTTCCTGGATTTTACATCCTCCTAGAAGACCCCGTACTGCAGATGAGGGTTATTGGTACAGATGGTAAACTGCCGAAATGCCCAGAAGGTTCAAGCTCATCTGTGTTTTGAAGGAATGGGAGGGTTGCCTGTTGTCGGACTCACAGGTGTTTGGAAGCTTCCAAATTACCTTCAGGTTTTTCTGTTTTACTTCACTTTAACAGATGTCTTGGGTTATATGTTGGAAGCATCCACTCCTTATGGTTTAAAATTGGAAAGAGCGTCCTGAGAGCGAAGGGGCGGTGCTGAGCTTTTGGCTCACAACCCAGCGCAGTCATTGTAAATTGAAGCTCTGGGCTGTGCTGCCTCTGGGCCGCTGCCACTTTATTTTCTCCTTTGGTCACTGGCTCTGCTTTCCTGTTTTGCAGAGTTCTTAATGTGCAATTATTTTGGCACAGACATTTCATTATTCCTGACTTCAGTGTTCCTTGTTCCTGTTATAGTCTCCTGCAGCCTGTGGCCACAACAGGTGTGCCCAGGCGGTGACCACACATTTCCAGGTGTTCTATTTGAGTGGGTTCTGTCAAGCAACCCCAGAATAACCCTTCTGCAGAAGATGACTGAAGCTGACATGCTTCGGCTTCTTTTCCCAAAGCAGGAAACTTTGATCCTCAAAAAAAAAAAAAAAAAAAAAAAAAAAAAAAAAAGCAAATTACATCAGTGGGTAATGGGGCCTCCTCTTTGCCTCACTCACACCCAGGGAATCATTCAGCCTGCGATGTTCTTTCTGTGCCACTCATCTCTTGCCACTTTGAATAGAGAGTGGCATTTTCTGAGACTAGCATTTCCTAAAATGTATTCTGTGGGAATATTCTAATCGGCCAGATTTGGGAAAGTCCTGCATTTGCCAAAGACGTTGGCCAGTCCCTGCTGCATGATGGTAAATACCTTTTTTAAAAAGACTCTTAGAGACATTTAAATAATAGGTTAATCTGTACTTCAAAATCTAGGTCGATATATTATTCAGGATTTACTGACATTTATTTAAGTGAGCGAGAGGAGCACGTCACAAGACAAGTATCCCTTGGAAAACGCTTTGGGAAATGTTTACTTAGACAAAATATTAAGGCCCGGGAGCTCCATATATAGATGTCTCTTGCCCCTGGGAAGCCAAACACCTGATTGATGATGTTGTATCTTGTAAGATCTTGGGTGAGTAACTTTAGAAGACTTTGTGAGTTGCACTGAATGTTTTGGTTGCTTCCCTAACATTGATGTCTCCTTTCCTTACACCACTGAAGTCCTGCTCTGTAAGAAGATTATCTCTGTGATGACCATTTGTTCCAGACGGAACTCGGGCACCCCAAAAGTCACATCACAAAGCCCAGCCTCTTCCCAAGGAGATACACAAAGCCAGTTACTGTTTTAGGAAGTCACAAGGTTGGAGACCGGACCCAACAGTGCAGTGTCCCTGTGAGGTGAGCCCCGGACAGCAGAGATGATTGTTTTCAGAGCAGCAGAGGTCATGAGAGGACACAGGTGACCACCTTTAATCTCAGGGAAATAAAATCTAGAACAGACAACATCTGGGATCTCAAATCTCTCATCTCCAGAGCCATGCAAGATTAAATTTCTACAGATTAAGCTGTGTAGCCTGTGATGTTTTATTATGGCAGGTTTAGTAGAGCATCCATGACCTGCTGTGCTAAACGATCTGTCATTTGTACCACGACCCTACCAGCATTGACTGAGATAGCCACTTGTCTCATGCCCTCCTCCCCGTCCCCGGACATAGCAGGAGGACGCCAGCCACACCATCTATGGCAGTTTTGTTGTTTTCTAGCTGAGAAGCATGCTGCTCCACTGCTCATGCATGTGGCTGAAAAAGCATGTAATGCAGCCACTATGGGCCAGTGCCCTGCAAAGCTACTGCAAGAATAAGAATGCATAAACAACCTGTTTGGGACTCTGGTCAGTTCATGCCTTAAGGCTGAGCTTTTCAGTCATGTGATCTAGGAAGTCTCCTAGATTGTTCACGAAACGTTGTATTGTTTCCATTGATTGGTGGCGAGAACCATGCTGCCTGGTGTGCAGGTTGCAAGGGGCCCACAGCAAACTGACCTCTGGCCCAGAGAGAATACTCCCAGGCAGCTGTTGGTACGCAGGCGCATGTGTGTGTAAGTTATCATTCCCAAGTTCCGTGACAGTGAGTTCAGTTTGTGCTTCATTGTAGGTACTTACATACAGATTTATAATTAGGCATTCAGCATGTAAGGCTGAAGGTCAAATACTAGTAGTTTATATCAGGCCCACTGGCCTCCACTGGAACAATGACTCTCAGAATCTTGTCCTTCTATGGCTCTCGGCTAGAGTTGGCCAAAAGCAGTGTTTGCACTGTTTGGAAGTTAGGAGTAAAACACTGCTCTGACACACTGTTGAGGAGTTAATCATGATGAGCTTCTGTGAGAGGCAGGCGCAGAGGAGACAGATGGTTCCACCTTCTCTGTCCTTGCCCCGTGTCTACTCCTTCGGGTCCCTCTGCTCTTCCTGACCTGGAATGACCTTGGCTTGATCACCGGAGGTAGAGGCAAGACTCCCCTGCTGACCGCACCAGCTCTTCCTGACACTCGCCTCAGGCTGGATGTGCCTGACCTCATTCCTGGCGGTCTCCTGCAAGCTCTTACTTGTTCGCTTGCTCCACTCCTTCCAGAGGGCTGACTGGGGGAAGGGGAAGCATCTCTGTGCCAGCCAGCCTTTCCTCAGCCTCTCACTCCCCAGCTTCTTTCTGGGTGTGGCCCTGCTTCTATAAATAATATATGCGGCACCCTGACACTTGCATACATTCTGGAAAAAAATAAGGAGAACACGGAAAAAGAAAGTCCTAGTGGGAAAGGATGAATGCTTTAGATAATACACCCGGGGGGGGGGGTTCTCACCTAGGAGACTTAGGAACACGGAGCTGAGGTGGTAAAAAAAGCAATTGTGAAATCCATTCTAACGTATTATTCGAAGAATAATCAGAATTATGAAAGATTTGGCTCCAGCAACACTAATAGCTACATATCTCATAATGCTACATAAATACAATAATCACGGAAAATACTGTATGATTTTCTTTAGAGCCTCCATCGATAAGTCGCATTTTCTAAACCCTTATGGTATCTTGCTGAGGCAAAAATCAAGGCCCGGATTGTTCTTTCAGCTTTGCAGAGGAAAGGGGCTCTGTAGGCATGAAGCCATAGGAATGAAATGCCCTCGTTAAGGCACATTGCTCTGCTGAGTGCTGGAGCTCAGCCATCCACCCTCCTGAACGCAGGGCTCTCCTCCAGCTCTGCCTTGCCTTGAGTTGCTATGGAGAAGAAATAGGAATGTAAGTAAAGCCAGGGAGGGAGATAGCTCCTATAGTGCCTGAGAAGCAGGAAGTGATAATAATAATAATAATAATAATAATAATAATAAAGAAGCTCCCCTCTGGGATTCACGGAGTCCAGCTTCTTGGTTTTAGCCAGGATCTGCACTAAATAGTGCGCTCCAGAGAGATGAAACCACCCAACCAAACAATGCGCTGACAGGGGACCCTCTGCTCCTGTGTTTTTCTGCAGTGGCTCCAAGGAGTTGGTTTCCTGGCAACCTGCCACGGTGCCTCCTCACTGTGAAGCATCATCGGCCTCTAGGGGGAGCCCATCGGCCGCCAACCTCTGAGGATCTCCTCCTCTAGGGCTGGCAGGCTGGCCCTTGCTGGCTGAGTTAGGGCAGTGATCAGAAAAAGGGTTTGTCTTGGGTGTCCTTTGCCGTGGACAACTTTCTAACAGACAAATGCAGACTGTCTAGACTTTGAAGCTGAACGATATATAGGAGACCCAGGTGTCGTGTTTTTGCATCTTGGCTAATTGAGGTTTTCCTTATCTAACGATCATGGGCCAGCAAACATCCCGTTTTGCAGTGAAAATGCCTGTCTCGTTCCTAGTTTGTCTTACTAATAATCGATTAGTCATTAGTTGACTCGTCTAATGAATTAGTAAAATTTAACCATACAAGATGTTCTCCCTTTTGTATTCCTATTTCCCGCCTCTAAAGCTTTCTTGGAGAACGAAGTCACACAAACCACAAAGTACGGAAGTGAGGAGCAAGCATTTCCGTTTTAATGAGAAAACCTGAGCATGACCTTCTGTGTGCGTGGAGGGCCACCGAAAGGGAAATGTATTCTTTCGTGGACACGGTATCCTAGCTCTGTGTTTCCAGCTCACCGTTTGCTCAACCCACCTGACATCAACTTAGAAGCTAGCTCTCTCTATGTGTGTACGGCTTACAGCTTACATCAAGACGGGGAGAAGACCCCAGAGGCTGAGGGAAGACAGACCTGCCTTCCTCCTGAGAACAGCAGCACAGTGGCAGGTGCCCCGCCAAGCCAGTTGCCGAGGTCAGTGCTGGAAAGACCCTGTGTAACTGGTCTTCTCCCTGGCTTCTTGGTGTGTTTCCTATTTTGACCTTATAGAGATGCTGGCTTTGAGGTAAATAAACTTAAAAACAACAGCCAAAAGTCTGGTATGGATTTTTTTTTTTAAGCAGCCAGTTCTGCCGGAGCAGGAAGAAGGTGCTAGCTCTCCTAGGAAGATTCCGTAGTGGTTTCTTAAATGGCAACACTGCTTGCGTGTGCTTATTTTCCACTATCCTATACAGCATCAGCCTGGGACGGAAGGTCAATAACCTATGTTCTCTTATTTCAGAACCCCATTGTGCACAGTGGTGCATTACATCTGCATCTTCATGGAGTGAAAAACCAGCCTCCCGCCTCTGAGAAAGCACGTGCCGTGCTGCTGAACTTCAGTCGAAGTTGAAATCCCAGTCCCAAACAACAGGGTAGGGGCGTTAGCATTTTAGGAAAAAAAAAAAAATGTCTCGAGTGCTGGCTTCCTCCATCCCTTTTAGGACGAATGGGAGCATGAAGCAGTTTGTCTCTGCTATAGAGCTATCAGGAGCTCGTAGGACCTTCTCCCTCTTTGAAAACCAGCCCAGAACTACGAGCATGAGTAAAGTGAGGACAATAACCTTACAGAGCAGTGGCAGGAAAGTAAGAAAGATGGGAGGATTTTGTAATGGAGTCTAAATCCTCCACGGTTCCCAATGTAGAGAGCCACTGACCCTAGAGTGTGCAGCATTGGTAATACAGCTGCAACACAACTCCCGCACCTCAGGCCCAGGGAACGTTGCGGAAGAGGGTGTGGAAAGACTGCAGGAGCCCGAGGACCAGGCTGTCTGCAGCAAGATCGTGTCTTCTGTACATGACGGGGAAGCTGCTCCCATGAAATCTCAACAGTATGGTCGCCTAAACATCACCTGCACAATAACAACACCAGTTGACATGCCAGTGTGAATGGGGTAAATCCCACAAGGTCCCCAACCCTAGAAGAAGGTCTACAGACAATCGGTGACTTCCTGTAGATGGAGAATCGGTCTTTCTCTAGCAACAAATCAACTGGTCAGTTATCAGCCCCAAGCATGTATATGTAAGAGCAATGGTGATTGGACTTAGCAAGGTGTGTGTGTGTGTGTGTGTGTGTGTGTGTGTGTGTGTGTGTGTTTGTGTGTGTAGTAAGAAGAGGTCATGAATTCATGAATTTGTGAGGGAGTGGGGGCCTTGCTAGGAGTTGGAGGGGAAAGAAGGAAATCTAGTGCTCATGTGTGAAAGTCTCAAAAAGTAAATAAAAGATAGCACATTCCCATATTTTATTTTTTAAGAGATCTTATCTAAAATATAAGACTTATTTAAATGTGGAGTTCACAAGTGTTAATTTATGACCAAATAGCCTGGATTACATTCAACAGACAGGAGTTTTTCCCTCTTATCCATCTCATTGATCAGTTTTAAGAAACACACAGCAGAGACTGGGTAAGCTGTAGCCAGACAGAGGCTGCCCTGCCTCTCTGTGCGAGGGCAGAGGACCACACAGAGCCCAGCCTGCCTCCAGGCCACGTGGGCTGGCTGTGGACACCTAGAGTCCTGCTTGCCACCAGGACAGGCAGTGCGCTGGCAGAGCAGCTCATCTACAGGCCCACCAACCAGGAGACCCACCTGCAGCTATAGCCACTACAATGTGCAGCCGTGTGGTGAAGAGACGGGTGAGAGAGAGAGGTGGATCAGTTGGAGAATTATGGAGAGGAATGGCCTGGTGTGAGTAGCCAGCCCTGCCACCTGGGGCCATGGTGAGGTCCCAGGCTTTCCTGCCACTGAGGGCGTGTCTGGCCAAGGGCAGTGCAGAACTGGCCCCACCCCTCACTGGCAGAAGTTTGGGCCATCTTACTGACAGCGGTGAGCTCTGCTGTCCCACGCTCGCCCTCAGGGTCAGCTCACCTGCGCCCTTGCCACCAGGTCAGCTCCACTGTGCCACCCAGGAGAGGTGCAGGCTCCACACTCACAGGAGCTTCTGGAGAGTGGGTCCTGCCATTTGAAGAACCCGATGTGGGGGGGACTGTACCTTACCTGGGCAGCACAGTGGAGTCATGGTGGTGGGGGCTTGGGTGAGCCAGCCTGAGGGAGTGAGATTGGAATTGCTGGACCAGCCCCTGAACCCGCTGCAGTGCTTGGGAGAATGGGCCCCAAGTCCTCAGGGCCCCCTCTGTGAAATTCAGAAAGAATCAAAGAGAAGAACAACCATATCTTAATATTAAATGAGTAAAATTGTGTCTTAGCTTTATTTTTTATTTTTTTAGTTGGCTTGTGTCAAATGTAGACTTAAAGTAGGAATGCTTTATGTTAACTATTAAAAATAAAATTTTCCTTATGGATTGAAATATATTTGAAAAGCAAATTCTCAAAGAAAGAAAAACAATACAATAATCTTTACGGAGACACACAGAGATACAAATAGCTTCACACAGAGAGACATAGATGCACAGACACACAAGCACAGACACACACAGGTACACACAGACACATGTGAACATGCAGACACAGACAGACACACACAGATACACAACTCTCACTCTTATTTTAACAGCAAACTTTCTTTCAAACAAACTATTTAGAGGAAAAACAATGGGGGAAAAAGCTGTTTTAAAAGCTTTGTAAAGCAATATTTAAGGGCTAAATAAAATGATTCATTTAACTGTGGGGTGTACCCAGATTTCCCGTAGATTTTCAGATGTAACACTTAATATGCCTCTCGGTGATGAAATTTTCTGGGCTTCTCTATTGCTTGAAAATTTCTTTGGCTCATTTTTTCCTCATTGTCACAGCCCTCTGTGAACAGTGCCTGTAGTCTTTGCCTAGTGACGGGGAAGAAATGCCCATTACCTGGGCACTTTTGAGAAGAAGGGATGACCTGGTTACCTTTCTAGAGGGCTCTGAGCCTCTCTGAGCCACCATGCACGACATGGAGGCGTAACAGAGAGAATAAATATCGCTATAGA
Source organism: Meriones unguiculatus (assembly GCF_030254825.1). NCBI lineage: Eukaryota > Metazoa > Chordata > Mammalia > Rodentia > Muridae > Meriones > Meriones unguiculatus. The sequence continues at coordinate 62,662,846 of NC_083366.1, forward strand.
AAAAACAATAAGGGATGAGGGGAGACGAAAGCGTAAAAATGAAAAGATAAACCAGATATTACTAAGTGTCATGGTGTCGCTGAAAGGCCTAGGAGGGCCGTTTCCCAACCACCAGGGAGTGACTTCCCCCTTTTAAGAGAGAGACCTCCAGCGCCCTTTGAAACTCGGGTTAATGTTTGATTATTAATTTATGTAGAGCGGCCCCTTAGCGTAATCCCAGGCAGAATCTGTCGCCTCCACGTTCTGTGTTGCAGAGTACACATCCTCTTGCGACACAGATTTGTGGATGGTGGCAGCATGAGTGGCATCCTCAAGGCAGGTCTCAAATGATTTCTGCCAGGCCAGGCAGTGAAAGGGTGCCTGGGAAATGTGCTGTCACTATCTGATGTTGAAATAGGCTCTTCATAGCACTGTTTGTCATTACTTTGTTACCCCAGATGGGAAGACTTTGACTTTTAAATCAACAACCAATTGCTGTTGGCTCTTTGTCATCTCTCATTCATCCTAATGATGAAGAATGTAGAGTCTACAGGGAAATGATATTCTGTGTCTTTTACTCATTCCGTACCGAGAAGCCAATCTCTGGGACAAATGTGTAGACTGGAATAAGCCAATACATGAATAAATATTTTTATATGTTTTGGTTAATGGGAAGGTACAGAGAAGAATAATATTGAATAATTATTTTAGATCCTGAAGAGATTTTTAGTGGATGGTCAGAAGGGTTCACACTTCAAAATGGCAGCTTAGCGGTTTGTTTGTTTGTTTGTTTTTTGTTGTTGTTTTGTTTTTGTTTTTGTTTTTTGCTGTGTTGTGTCAAAATGGGATTCTCTTGGAGTGAACTTTGTTGATATCTTACCCACATCTCCTTGCCTGTCATCAATTTTTCCCTTCCTTTTAGAGAGTGCTAAGTTTACGGCTTGTAGCAACATTGGAAGAAGGAGTAGAGATTCACCCATAGCCCCGCCTGTGCACATGCACACCCCCCTCCATTGTCAACGTTTTCTAGAAGAATGATACATTTTCATGAATGAGGTGCACACACCCACACATCGCTACGGTCCGACCCTTGTAGTTTAAATTTTGGGCTCATTCTTGGGGGTGCACAGTCTAGGAATTTCAACTAATATAGCTATCATCGTCATTTTTTTCAGAGTACTTTCATGGCTCCCTAATTCCTTTTTGTTCTGCTTATTAATTCTTCTTTTCCTAAAGGAGAATTTTGCACTGCTATGTCGTGCAAAATGGCAATGCCGTTTCACATTGTCAGCAGCAGTAAGCAACCGTCTCCTTTCTCCACAGCCCCACAGGCATCTGAAATGGTCATCGTTGTTGGCTTAAGGGAATCTAACAGTATGGGGCAATACCTCATCACCATCTTTATTTGCATCCCCCTTTGACCTAAGATGCAGAGCCTCTTCCCACACTTGGTTTGCCGTCTGAGAATCTCGTCTGTTGAGCTACCTGTGAAGGTCTTGGAAACATCTTTTTGACGGTGCCCTTTGCAGAGCAAAACTTCTCAGTTTGAGCCAGGTCCCAATTTAGACACGTGTTGTCATGTCTAAAAAGACATCGTCGATTCCAAGGCTATCAGCGTTTCTTCTTCATTGTCTTCTTAGAGTCTGACACTTCTGCATTGTGTGTTTAAGCCTGTGGTCTATGTGAAGTTAACACTTCCAGACTGACACATTCTGTGTCTAGTTCCACACCCATGTCTCTCCGTGCAGATGAAAAGACTCTCTGTTCTCCACTGCATTATAGTCTCTACTCTTTTACCAAAGATCAGGTGATTGTATGTATGTGGGTCCATTTCTCCCTATGTATTCTACGACAATGATCCATTTATCTACCCCTTCGGTAATGTCACTCTGGATGGATTCCTATAACTTTGTAGTAAATTCTGAAACTGAATAATGCCGGCCATCCAACTATGTTCTCTGGTACTGTATTGTGATTTGTTTGTTTTTGTTTTTTGTTGTTGTTGCTGTTCATAAAAATTAGAACTGATTTGTTGCTGTCCATGTGGCGGGTTGCTGGGGTTTTGGTTGGGAGAGCACTGAAGCCACGTTGGAGAAGCTGCAAACTTGACACTTTCTTAGTTGCTCAGGCTGTCTATATGTTTGACTGGTTCTTGCATTTATCTCAGTTAAATCATCTGAGTGAATATTGTGGCTTTCAGTAGTATGTGGTGCAGGCCTGTAAGCCAACCTGCTTGTGGTGCTGAGGCAGGAAGAGCATGAGTTATGCTTGCCAGGGCTACAGTGAAGTCAACTCTAGTTTATATACTTTTGTGAGATCCCATTTCAAAATAAATAGGAAAAAATGTTGGAGATCTCCCAAATAAAATAAACTAAATTTAAAAACTAAAAATAGGACTGAGTAGAGTAATTGTCTCCTATGAAGCCCTGGGCCTAATACCCAGATCTTTCAAAAAGTAAGATGAAAGCATACAGTCAAAAGAACAAACAAACAAACAAACAAACAAAAACCTTACCTAGAACCAGGATCGAGGTCTGGCATAAAAACCAATTCCCCTTCTTGGCCAGTGGCTCACATCTCCACCCACAGTTCCCTTTCATTGCTCTGTCCTACTCAGGCCACTATCCATGGACACGAAATTCCTCAGGACTGGGTATCAGACGACCGACCAACTAGAGACTGTTCCTCTATCTTGGTGCCAGCTAAAATCTTCTGGATTTGCCAGCCCTCAATTGAACTACATGTCTGATTTGTTATTATTATTTTTCCTCCTGCAAACTTTGCCAAAGTTGCTGCCTCTGGGCGCTTCTTCTCCAAACCCTGTGACCCAGGCTGTTCTCCTGAGAGGTCCTGCACGCTCTCCTCGTGCCCTGTGACCAACTCCATTCCTCTGAGTGGTCCTGTGTATTCTGTGATCCTCACAAGCAATTGTGGACATCCAAAATGACTAACAGCTCATTTCAATTGGCCTCTTTTAATGGAGACCCATCTTTATGAAACTGTATTCAAGGTAACATGAAGCATGCTGCGGTGGCCAGCTCTCCAGTTGTCTGTACCTGCCTTCTGTGTATGGGAATGCCCTCCACTGCTAAAATGGACTTAACTCTTTGTGCAGTGGATGAAAGTGCTGGGAGATTAACCCAAATTTGAAAAGTAGCCCCTAAGCTGAAGAAGGTGTATATTATCCCAGTTTCTTGATCATCAGATCCAACTCTGATGTATATAGTCTATGCTGGCTTTCAGGACAAACACAGGCTATACCCAGCAACTCTATGCTCCTACTGTCCACTTCCATTGCTAGATAACCATATTAACTGGTTTCTTTTCTTTGTTTTCTCACTTTCCCATCCCCCCTATTCATTTTGTCTCTTGCTCTCTCAGAAATTGGCTAGGCATTTTCTTTGGTTTGCTGTGGTTGCTAGACATCTCAGGAACCTCATTCTCTCACAGCCCTGAGGCCAAAGGTCTGAAACCAAGGTATCAGCTATAGCAGTTAAGAACTTTCACTTGCTTCCTGTTGCTCCCGGAACTCTACCACTACTTCACTTATGGCTGAATGGTTTTACTAGCCGGCTTGAAATCACACTGGTTCTGTTCTGTAGTCAGTGTCCTCTGCCTCCGGATAATGATTTCATCTCAGTTTTGGGTTAATTACATCTTAACAGCTCTTTTACAAAAGATGGCTGCTTTCACCAGTGCTGAGAGGACTTGTGTATGAGTGTGTATGTCTGTGTGTGTGTGTGTCTGTGTGTGTGTTGGGGGTTGGTATATAATGCTCAACTCAGTGCTGAGCTCAATCCTTGTCTTAGAGTTCTATTCTAGATGTGGAGAAGGGACAAACACTGAGTACCCTGAAAGTCAAGTGTATTCAGAACACTTTGGAGCAGGGAGTAGCTTGCAGTTCAAGATGCTGGCATCTAGACCCACATCCTTTCTTCAGCCAGTGATGAAGATTGCTTCTGTCTATGAAAGTCATGTTTCTGTTTTCACTCAACACTAGGTTTCTATTATACTGAAATGAGTAATAACGCAGAAGTGTCTTATTTTTCCTATCTGTTGAAATTTGTTGTCTTTAGAAAGTTTCCATCTTGGTGGAAGACGGAAACATGATATCTTAAATAATTGCTTCCCTTCTGCTCTTACCCCATTTCTTCCTCCCACTCAGTGTTCTGCATCTGTCCGTCTGCTCTGGGAAGATGCTGCTCTCCCTTCCTTCAAATTTGGCCCTGATTATTGTTTTGATGTTCAAAATAGGATGAGCTGAGGCACATATTATGGGTGATCCTGAGATTACCAGGGTTTTTAAGGCAAAGGGATCGTTGGATATAATCTGAGCCAATTTCTTCATTTTGCAGATTATACAAATAAGACCCCCATCCTGAAGAACCCCACAGATACACCAAGGGATCCTTCTGAGTGCAGCTGATAACGCAGGTAGGTAGGGCTTTGGTTTGCTGTGTTTCTTTACATGACATAAATTGAGAATATGTATGGAATTTTCTCCAATGAGGAATTGTACAAATTACTGTAGTAATGAAAACAAACCTTTTGAACTCAAAGTCTTAAATCTTTGGGCCCAAGAGTTAGATTTCCACAGTAGACATGGCAGAATTGAAGAGTGTGGGTTTCCCATTGTTTTATGAATGAAGTCAAATTGTGTTGCTGCCTGGGTATGACAATCTTCACTCTACTGGTAATTCAAAGTGGTCCAACACTATTATCTACCAGAATGGGTCAATGACATCTCTACATCTCTTTGGGAACTCTAATGACTGAACCTTGGGATAAATAGTCTCCAAACAGGAGAAAGCCTTTGCTAATGAAGACCTTTACAAGCAAGAGTTCCTTAATCAGTGTTGTTTTCCTGTAAGCTTTCTCCCTTTGTCTTGAAAGTAGACAATTCTTCAGAAAAGCTTGACTTTTGGATTTCTTGCAGCTCTTCAAAGGTTCCAGACCTAAAGGGCAGGAAGACAGACCACTTGATTAAATACTTGTCACACAACCTTGGTTTAAATACCCAAGAACCTCACAAAAGCTGGGCACAGCAGTGAACATCTGTATTTCAAACACTCATACTGCAGAGACAGGAAGATCTTTGGGCTCACTGACCAGAAAGCCTAGCTGATCAGTGGTCTCCAGGTTCAATGTGAGACTTTGTGTCAAGAAATAAGATGGATACCTCTAGAAGAAGACACCCAATGGCAACATTTGGCTTCCACACAGAGATGTAAGCACACGAACAAATACATATACAATATACCCTTCATTGCACAGTGTGCATGCGTGTACACACACACACACACACACACACACACACACACAAACACACACACACGGGGAGAGAGAGAAAGAGAGGCTTGAAAAGTTACCCCATTAAATGCATATCAGATCCCTACTATTTGACCACATGGGACTACTGAGCGCAGTTCAGTGTGAGGCATGACCTTCTGTTCACTCCTGATCCCCCCCTTGAGTGACAGACTCTGATAGTTTAAATTAATCACTCATAAGACAAAAAATCAACTCACAAGAATAGTCATTGCTAATCAGGGACAGATGCAACTGCTCACACATTGACAGAAGCTGCTGCTGCCATTGGCAATCTTCTCCCCCTCCCAAGCCTGGATCTATGCATGTGAACTAGATGTGGCATTTTCTTGCTTTTCTCTAAATCTGGTAGTCGTGTCTGAGGTACAAGTTTTGATTAAATTGTTTTGAATTGTGTGTTTGCTTTAATTCTATAGTCACATCTTCATATGACGCTATGTATGTAGATCTATCTGATTCATAGCATGCAAACATATCACTGTGTGGCTGTTTCATATCTTAGGATGTTTTACAATGTTTGCACCACCACAAGGAAAGCATAAGCATGTAATTGGCCCATGCTACCTCCTTTACTGACACTCCCAGGAACTGGTCTGTAGGATCAGATACTGTCTTGGGACTAGAACGGAAGGAAAATAGCAATTATCTTCTAGTTTCTATGGTGCCAGACTAACCATGACGCCCACTTTGTACCCGACTCCATCTCCCAAAGGACTTGCTGATTCTCTGGGCTCTGTTTGGGATGCTGCCTTCGGCCTCTCTCGACTGAGCTCAGATGTCCCTTGCATTTTTCTCTTGACTGAGCTCAGGGGTCTCGTGGGTAGTAACTATTTCCATCCCCTGGGGTTGGTCCTATCTACATATTGTATACAATTAAAACACTAGCTTAAGGCAATGTTTTATTTACTTACTATTTTGAGGTTCCCAAGAAATGCCTTAGATTCTTCAACAAATGTGAATATCTGCAGAGAAAAGTAAGTGGGAGCATCACAATACAGATGGGACTAAGGGGTTCAGCTGAACTGAGATGTAGTCAGGGTCCAGATGCAGCTGATAAAAATGCCCATGAAGCTAATAAAATGCTTTAAGTGGAGCGTAGCATGTTATCATTGCCTGATGTAGAGGTGCCTCTCAATCCTGGATCCATATTCCCGGATGGGTGATTTCCTTCTGAGAGCGATATGACGGAAGGTCTTGCACAAACTTCTTTATCAATATCTGATAAATGCCAATCGAGTTCATTGCATCCTGGCTTGATAAGGTGTGGTCAAGAGAACGGAAAGACAGACTCGTACCTCAGTTCGGCATTGGTCTTGATTCTCCAACTCACATCATGGTGATCCTCTTAGCTTTTGTCAGCTGACAACTCACCATGGCTGATCATGTGAAGAAAAATGAGTACTGAAATTCACAGGATGGTTATGGCACAGGCTTCCTTTGAAACCCCGGACTGGAAATATGTTGTCTGTTCTATCTACAGCAAAACTGCCTAACGTAATTACTCTTCATTCAATATGGGTTGTTCTTAAACGCATCACCAGCTGGCTTACCTAACATGCACACAAACATGTGGAGAATTAGAAAGGTATTTTAGGGTGTTGTACTGTGTTGAGTAGCAATGCATCCGAGAAGGTAGCAAAGTGCCTTTGTCCTAGTATACAAAACAGAAGGATCAGGGTCTGATATATGTATTCCCCAAGATAAAAGCATGTACATCATATTACAGTAAACATATAACAGATTAAGTGTGCTCTATATGTAATACAATATTTATAATTTATCTATACCATAAAATGATACTAGAATATACTTTATAACATATATTGTGCAAATGCACAGTACAAAGGCATATATCATATACATACAATATGTTTTGAATGTGTTAACAGATGCCTATATATATATATATACAACATTATTATATGATTGTATGCATTGTGCCTAATATTAACGGCATTTTTGAACCTGCATCTCCTTACTTATAAAATGAGAATGCAAATGCCAATTTCAAAGATTCCTTTTGAGGACAGATCATTAAAGTGTCTAAAATAAGGGATGGCATCCAACATATTTGTCATGAGTTTCTTTTCCCTAACACTTAAGCATCAAAACCAAATATGTGGAAATCATGTGGGAATTTATGAATAAGTATTACTGGAAAATACCAAGAATACATCTGTGTGTATATGCTTGTTCTCAACTGTGTAGACACGCACACATGCGGGTCTTTCTACAAAGACCCGAAGTTGATGTCAGGACCCCTCCTTGATCTCTCACTTTATTTTTGAGGAAGGATCTGCTTTTATAAAAAAATATAAAATAGTCTTTGCCTGGGGGCATTGCAGTATTAACCCTCTAAACTAACCTACCTCCCAGCCCCAATCTCAAGCTACCACCCATCCATGCTCCCAAAATCCTTATGAATGTCCTCTCCCTCCTCCACCCACGCTGATCCAGCCATGTGCTCCTTTCCCATGCTAACCCACAGCACCAGTTCCTTCTCTTCCGTTTCCTTCTTCTCTGATCCTGTCTTCTCTTCTTCAGTCATGGTTCCTTAACCCCAGCCTGTGAACCCCAAACCTCACCTCCCTTTCTTCTGCCAAATCCCAGTCTTCAGCATTTTTTATCAACCAATCAGCTTTACATTAGGTGGAGCAAGGTTTACACAACAAGGACAGGTGTATGTGAGAATGTGCTTGTCTGAGCAGGGACAAGATCTCGGGGGGGGGAGGGGGCAGTAATTAACATTAAAATACATAGCACCAGGCCAACCCCAAACTGTTCCCTCTTTTAAAAAGGCCATTTTTATAAATAATATACAGTAAACACAATCATGAAACAGGTATTAAAACCATAGGTAAGATTATATGCATAATGTCTAGTTTAAATGTATTTGGCAACTTTTATGAGGATCTATGGTTTTATATCTAAGATATTTTTATTATAGTTTGTACATATCAACCTAAATTCATTGGTACAAGATTTTGCATGTTGATGTAAAAATAAGTCTCTTTCTGATACATTGGTATAAATTCTGGTTTACTGAGGCAATGTCTCCTAATCAAACACAGAGTTCACTGACAATAGTCTAGTCTCACTGATCTGCTTTCTCCCAGAATCGCCTGTTTCTACCTTCTGAGGTTGGATTTACAGGCAGGCTGCCAGGGCCAACTGGCATGTACAGGAGGCTCTGAGCCCTGTCTGCTTCTCTCACTTCATGGTAAGTGTTTTAGCAGCTGAGCTGTCTCCTCAGTCCCAGAATAACACTGTTCTATGTGCAAGTGTCTAATTTATATTCCGAGCATCAAAAACAATAGCTAGTTTTTCTGTTTTTGCTTACTTAATACCATTTATCAGAATCCAAAATCATCTATGTCTTATCCTTAACTTTCCATTTTATGCATTGGTAATTATCATGCTTTTTGTCTTTTGGTATCTATTTCCTAGGTAGGAAAATTGTTGCTGCAAGTATTAAAAACAATCCCCACTGTTTGTGTTTTGCAAACCAAATTTGTCACTCATATCTGAACCAGAAAACAATATTATATGGAATCTCTTATAATGGAAATTGTATCAGAAATCCTTTACAGTGTAAGAAAAATGATGTTAAATTATCATGTTCTTAACTTTACATGGGAATATCAGGAGTGTGGACCAGATATAATAATATCCTAGAAAATGAATATCTTGAAGAAAAACATGATAATTAATGAAATATTTACAGATTTGTATAAGATGCTTGATAAACACTTAGGCAATTTTCTTTGTTAGTAAAATATAGTTTGTTTGGATTTTTTTTTATTACCTGGAGACTGTATTGCAATCTTCTGGCTCTCAGAACAATATCCAGTACAGAAAACACACACACACACACACACACACACACACACACACACACACACACATTGTCCTAACTATTATTATTTAGCAAAGTATCCCCAAGTCTAGTGGCTTACTACAACCCTATTTTATATCCTCGTGTGGATGGCAAGAGGTAGTGAGCCTTTGCTGGGCCACGCTTCTGTCTCTATGGCGTTGGTTGGGGTCTCCCAGGGATGTGCACTTGGCAGACAGGCACAACTGAGAACAGAGAAGGCACGGTTTCACTCACATTCTGACTTTATCAGGGATGGCTGGAAGTCTGGGTCAGTCCAACTGGGATTGTCAACCAGAGCTTCGGAGAGGAGCCTCTCCAACATGGTGGCCTTGGAATAGCCAAGCATTTTTTGGAATAATCAAACCTCTCAAACCTGGTGGTCCAGGAGACTGGAGACTGGAGACAGGAAGTAGACACAGCTCCTTTCTTAGAGCCTGAAACTAGAAACATTATTGATTTTGGAATATTTATTTTGTCTGTTTTGGAAGTTTCTCAGATTCAAGGGGAAAGAACATCAAAGAATTTAGAGATGTATTCAATCCATTTTACACACAAATAAAAGTCAGCTGTGATCTTACTTGTTGAATGTTTGAATAGGCCAGCCCTGATTCTAGAAACTAAAATGAAAGGAAATCTGAAAATGGACAATTTTCATAAAAATAAGAAATTTCTTTTAAAGATAGATCATTGTATCTGGGTCAAGACCTACCCAGATACTTACACTTGGTGAGACTCAAACTACTGCTTCCAATGTTAATTTTTTTTTTAAAACCAGGCTCCAGATCCATATTTTAGGCAGCAGAAAAACAAACAAGGATCTAATAACTCAAGCTAAACTCCCCCCCCCCATGACCCAGTGTGACTACCATATAACCATCCAAATCTATCACGCTAGAAACTTTGGAATCTCTTTTATCTTTCCTTTCCCTCGTCCTATAGATAATTAAACTTCAGTTCCTGTGATTTCTATCTCTGAACCATTACTTCTAGCTGGCCTCTTGTCTCTTTCTGCACAATTATTCTCACACCATCCATCTCCTGCCCTGTGCTACAATCTCTCTCTTTCAAAGCAAGCCTCTCCAATATTTGTTATTGAAAACTGTCTAAGGAGAAACAAAGCCCAGCAAGAAAAAGGGTTTGTTTTTTAACGTGAGGCTAGAAAAATCCATTTCCCATCCAAGGCAAAGGCAGTTTTCCTGCATTGTGATTTAATTACTGTGACACTCTTGACTCTCTGTTATGCCATAGTTTCTCTATTGTGGTATACACAGGTGTACATGGCGCTCAGTGAATCTTCAAAAAGCAAGTTTCCTGGCCTAACCTCCACATAAGAAAAGGGTATCCTGAAGAGGCCTATCATGACCCCTCGTAGATGCCCACTTACAGGACCTCTGAGCATATTCCCTGCTCTTTCCAAGTTTTCAACTTTATGTTAGTGAAGAGAGAATGTGGCTGTCTTTTCTTGTTCAACTGTAAAATCCCTGTTTATTTTTTTTTGTGTACAGTAATGATTTCTTTAATTATTGTTGTAACATGAAATGTATGATATGTAATTACAGGGATGGACCAGAATTTATTAATCAGGTCTGCTGTTGATTGACATTTGAATTTTTGAGTTTTGGACTACTTAAAGAGCTAAGCTGTAAACAATTTAACTTGCTTGATTTTATGAGCGAATAGGAACTCAGTTCTGTTGGATGTAGTCCTAAGATGGCAATTGTTGGGTTCTCAGGGAATTTATCCAAGGGAAATTATCTGTGAGTCACTTCTTTATTCTGTTCCATTACTTTTTATTTTATTATATCAATTTGTTTTGACAACCTTGTCATACAGCTCCATCTGAGTCATTGTACCTTTATAATTAGTCCTGTCACCAAGAGGTCTAGTGCTGTGTCATCTTTTCAAGATCACGTAGGCTAGTCTTTTGAGCTTAACATTTATATATACATTTTAGAATAGGGTAAGGAAATTTCACCAAGATTCATGCAATCTGTTTTTCGGTGCTATACTCACCTGGCAGGGGAGATACCATGATTGCGAAGGTGTTTTTCCCAGGGTGAGGCTTATCCTTTGCACCGTTTTTCAGTGCTTTGAAATACTGATTAATTTAGAAGGATTAGTTATGTTTAAAAGATTGACTCTCAAAGTCCAGAAACCTAGAACGTTTTCCTTCCTTTAGGGTGACACTCATGATTTCCATTCAAGAGCATTTGGTATCGTCCATAATGGATCTCAGACTTCATTTGCTACAGACCTATAGTAAAATTTCATGGATATCACACGCTTACTTTATTTCTGGACACTCCTGTCTTCCATGGATTTCTCCAAATTGACTGACAGCTCTTCCTTGTCTAGACAGCACAAAGCTGTTTATTTTCTGTTTGTACATGTGATGTTTTTTTTCTCTCCATCACTTTCTTTCCTTTAGTTGTTAAACATAATATTTTTTGTTGATTTCGGGGAGGAATTTCACATCATGCACTCCAATCACACTCATTTCCCACTTCTTCCTCATCTGCCCCCACCTTTGTGACCCCCTCCAAGAGAAGATTAATATTAAAATGAAGATTGCCAAACCCCAAACAAACATCTAAAGAGCAAGTCCAGTTTGTATTATCTATATGCTCCCCGGAGCATCGTCCATGTCTCAATGGCCTGCCCCTTGAAGACAGCTTAGTCCTTCTTTTCCCCGACCCCTGATGGCAGCCATCAATTGTGAAGAGCTAACTTCCGCATCCTTATCAAGCTCTTTAAGAGTTCTCTTTGGTGGCTTTCTGTTCAGGCTGCTACATTTTGGGGTGGAGTTGGGTTAGGAGTGGAGGTAGGGGTTGTCACCGCAGCTTTCCATGTCCCTCTTTCTCAACTATGTGTCTGCTGTCATCGATATCACTGCATAGCTTCCTTGCCCTTTGCAGTCACTGGCTATTGTAAACTGTGTGGGCTTCCACATTATATCTGGTGACAGCACAGACCACAAACTCAGCTCCAGGCTACAGTAGGACCCTGGACCCAGACAAGGCCCTCGGAGACATCGCAGAGCGCAGACATTGCCATAGCCTCAAGTTGGCAGTGCAGGCCACTCAACACATGCTACCCAGGCCACATCAACATGGTACCAGCAGCAGCACCCCCTGGGACATCAGCACGGATGCAGGAAGCAGCACAGACCGGGGGCATCTACATGGCTTTTGGTGGTAACACGAGCCATGCACATGAACACAGACACAGGCTGCAGCAGGACCATGGATCCACGTAGATCCAGACATTGCCATGGCCTTAGGTGGCAGTGCAGGCCACTCACATCAGCCTGGTCCTTACCACCTTTGCACAGTCTGGGTGGTTTTAGTGATTCTCGGGGTCACTTGGTGCCCAAAACAAGCTACAGGAAAAAATAACATATATATTTTAGGATTATGTGCAGTGAGATATATCAACAGTTACTCTTGACCATCAGCTCGCCTGGGTTTGAAATCGGTTCAGAGACATGCCTATCAGAGTTTCTGTGTGGTTGCTTTTAAAGGTTCAACTGAGGAAGAGAAGACTTATCCTGATTATGGGCATCATTTGGGCTGGGGTTTAGGACTCAGCAAAAAGGAGAAATCAGTCGAATACCAGCATTCCTCTCTGCTCTTGTTTATGCCTGTGGTTCTCATCCTGTGGGTTGCAACCCCTCTGGGGGGTTGAATGACCCTTTCACAGGGGTCACCTGAGACCATCAGACCTGTCAAATATTTACCTTATGATTCATAACAGCAGCAAAATTACAGTTATAAAGTAATAACAAAAATAATTTTATGGTTGGGGGTCACCACAACAGCGGGAGTTGTATTAAAGAGTCTCAGAATTAGGAAGGTTGAGGACCACAGGTTTATGCTTCTGCTGCAGCAGCCATGAGCTACTGTTTCCAACTTGCTTTCCCACCACAATGGACCCTCAAACTGCTTCTTGTCAAGTACTTTGTCCGAATGAAAAGGAAACTAATACGCCCTCTTGTCGCCTGCCTGAACACATATCTTCTGAGTCAGACATAAGGAGCCTGATGCACTCCACTTGATAGTCCCTGACATGATCTTTGAGGACATTAACTCTTAGGAAATTCAGGAGCCCATTGTTTCAGGATTATTCTTTTAAATGACAGTCCTAGATCTGTGAACAGAGTTATTCAGAGATTGTAGCTTTGGGCTCACTATCTGGCTTCCATTCTCTCTGAGAGTGAATAATATTTTAAAGTTAGGCTTCCAAGGATTTAGAATATAGTTCTGTTGTGAAGTCTGACGTATATGAACGAGACTCTTGCTTCAATCTCTAGCACCAACAGAAGGGTGTGACTAAGTCTTTTAGGATTGGAGCAGTCCGAAGACCTTAGCAGCATGCCCTTTCAGTTGAATGGTATATATAAAAAAGTCCATCCAAGATCAGGAACAGGAGAGGGATAAAGGAAACCATGTCCCTTTTGTTACTATGTACATTTTCCACAGTGGATGCTAGCCAGAGGTCAAAGGGTGATTGACTCTGTGGGTCTTGCGTACCCTATTTTCATAATTGTGTCCCCTCTTAGAGTGATCCAGATGAAATCTGGACTCTAGCATTTATCATTCTCTGCCCATTGTAACGGAGGTTAAGGAACGATGCTGTGGACCAGGGCTGCCATTTCTGATGGTCCCTATGCACAACAAACTGTTTCTTTATTGTCTATACTGCTGTAGCCACCTGAATCGCAGGTATATTGAGATAACTGAAGTACGTGTGTGCGCACGGGCTCATGTGTGCACAGATTACCTAAAGACTAATTTTTTCAATCCCTTTATCTCCACAATATAATCCATTTATTCTACACATAACTTTCTAATTTAAAAAGACCTTATTTGGTAAATATGCTGAGTTAATGTCTCAGGGAATCAATTCCTGATAATAAAATGCTAGCATGAAGGGAAATGTGAGGGATTCACTGTACTTTCAGGCAAGGTCAGGAAAATAATATGAACCATTCACAGCCTTCCACAGAAGCGAAATTAGAGAAACAGTTTAAGCATCACTTAATTATGGTGACACGGTTGTTTTATGTTGTGACAGAGTTAGGCCAGGCTGGTCTCAGATCCACGGAAGATTATCTTGAAATTTTGATCCTCCTGCCTCAGCTTGCTAAGTGCTGAGGTTATTGGTATGAGCAACTATCCTAACTCAATGTAGTTATGGCATTTCTTCATCAGAAAGTATTTCCACACCATTTGTATTTTCTTAAAAGTTAGATTCTCACCGAGAGATGAATAACAGCAAGATGAAAGAAAATGACACTGAATTTGGAAACAGCATTAGGATGTTGGGGAGAAGGTACTTAATCTCTTGGACATAGGTTGATGTAGTCCGAGCTCATCTATTTCTCCACAGCACCCTCATGCCAGAGCCACAGAAAGAATACAGATTTGATTTTTATATCTATTGAAGGCTCATTCCAAATCTAGTCACCGAGGATCTTATTCTAAAGCCAATTTACAGGAGGACAAACAAAGAGCGATCAAGTCAAACCACTCAGGGCATCCAGACCAGTGCTTCCTTCGCCATTCGGCAGGACATACCGAGCAAAGTAATGACCTTCCTGTGTAATGGACAACAATACAAAGAGTGCAATACGTGATCACAGGTCGTGGAAATGTCTCTAACTATAATTGAGCCTTAGATGATCAAAATACAAGTGGTGTGGACCACATACTTTGTTGTAATATTGCAAAGCTCTCCAGGGATTAGCAGATATTGAACTAGGTTTACATAAAAACACCTGCTCGTTCCAGATCCCCATAACACACTCTATCACATCAGTGATCCTAAATCTCCAGGAAAAAGGCAAGAAAAACCACAATGCCCACAAAATTATGATTTGCCCAGGGCCGATTCCTGCCTAAAATCTATCCCTGTGGAGCGTAGTTAATTTTTGCTCACAGACACTGTAAGGGCAGACATGTGAGAAGCAGGAGAGGCAGGTCTCTCATCAGACACTGGATTCATCTTAGCAAAACTGCTGTGAGGGAGCATCAGATTAATTTTGCTAATTCCATATGTGAAAAGTAAGATGAGCATTCTAGTATGAGTCCCAGATGTAGAGGTTGAAATCATGGGCCTCATGACGGGTCGTTTGGTGCTTAATGTGCATGGCCATCATTGCAGTGATGCAGGGAAGGGATGGGATGGACAGTGGTTTTCAGCCTGGGTAGCACACTGGGGAGTTTGAAAACATGGCGAGGTTTGGCTTTTACCTCCCTCCTTATTTAATAGATCCTGTCCATACCCAGGAGATTAGCACCCTTAAAGCTGATCTGTGGCCAAGACTGTGCATAGCTGTTCTAGAGTTCAGGGAATGATTCTGCAACTTGGGCAACTCATGCAAATCCTAGGAAACTTTTCAAACCCCCATATGATCTGCGTCCTGTTATAATCCAGTCAAAACAGAATGGGACAGTTCAGTATAGAGGCATTTGTTCAAAGGCACCTAGACTTTATATTTTGTCCTGGGTTGAGAATTACTGGTAAAGGTTTTAAATTTTACATAGTTAATCTCAGATGTCTAAACAGGTTTTCTTGGTTCTAGGGAAGCAACTCCACATGTGCATGCAAGCACACACACGCACACACACACACACACACACTCACACACATTCACAAACACTCACACACACACACACACACACACACACTTTCCTACCTTTATCATGGATTAGAGGACAGAACTAAAAAGACACAACAGTGCAAGAACTGATGGTGAGGGGCTGTGGGGTGGTGGCTCAGAAGTTATGAGCCCATTCTGCTCTTCCAGGGGACTCAGGTTCAATTCCTATCACCCACATGTCAGCGGGCTACAGCCTGTAACTGCAGGGGACCTGATGCCCTCTTCTGACCTCTGCAGACATCAGACATGGAAGGGGGTGCATAGACATACATGCAGACAAAACACCCACGCACATGAAATAAAAAATAAATACGTCTTCAGAGAAAAAGAAGGATTGATGGAGAAACTGCATTGGGCTCACGTGTTTCCATCGGAACACTAACAGCAGCAAAGGCTGGAAAAGGCACTGGGGGGTTGTTTCTCATTTGCACTAGGGCCGATGGCTGTCAGGTCAGTTTCTGCAAGTGGGAATCTCTCCTCCAGGAGGGACTGTCATTCAGCTGCTCAAATCGTAATGTTGCCTGAAAATGCTCATAACGCTACATTGTCTTTTTCTTCTCCTCTGTGCTAGTTCTGAAACATTGAAAAATCATGGACAAGACAAAAGGAAGCTAGCTTATAATTGTTCTGCTGAAGCTTTTTGGCAACTCCGTTTGCAATTGTCGGAATTTGAAAGTCAGCAATTCTTGGATGTGGAGAATCGTTATGTTCATGGATTGTGTCGCTTGCATTTGCAAAGGCCACGTAGGTTTTGAACAAATGAGAGATTGAATTGAAGATCTTTTGCTGGTGTGCGTACCAAACATACCACTGGGCCTTTTTACATGTATGACCTAACTCTGACTGGAATTCTGACACAGACACTTATTTGTGTTTTAAAGACTGAAAGGGAAGATGCCCCAAATCGTCTAACTGCAATGTTAACTTAGGTCATCTGCTCCCTTAGGCCAGTTCTCATCAGTATCTGTAGAAAGGTATTTTTTTTCTTACTTAAAAATGTACTTCCTCTCTTTCCTAATAACTAACATTTGGGAATGGCTGTGTATAGCTTTGGTTTTGTTCTTGTTTCCTTATTTTTCTGACAGGGGCTCATGCAGCCCAGACTGACCTCCCACTTGCTAGGTAGTCAAGGATGACCTTGAACGTCTGACATTCCTCTTTCCTCCTCAATGCTGGGATTATAGAAGTATGCCAACGTTCCTGTTTTATGTGCTGGGGCTCAAACCTGGGTTTTTGTGCGTGACAGACAAGAACCCTACCAACTGAGCCACACCCCAGCACATCAGTAAGTTTGTGTAATTGGTTGCAAATGAGTGGTACAGTCCTCACCAACCAGCACTCAAGATACTGTCTTCCTGCTGCCTTTTGTTACTGCTGCTTCCTGAGATGATGATGATGATTATGATGATTATTGAGTCTTTATAAAATGTATCACTGCAGATTTCCCTTCAGTAAACCCAGAATGCACCACTTTGCAGTCTGACCAACAGTGAGAAAGTGTCCACTTCCCCACATTCTCAACAGCATTTGTCATCAAATTTTTTTTGTTTTGTTTTTTGAGCTTAGACATTCTGACTGGGTGAGATGGAATCTCAAGGCAGTTTTATTTGCATCTTTCTAATTTTTAAGACTCATTAAATGATTTTAAAGACACTTCTTAGCCATTTTTATTTCTTCTTTCTCTGTTCAAATCCATAGCACATATAAAACATATGCCAGCAGTGGAGGAGGGTTTTCTTTTCTCCACAACCTCTCCAGCATGTGTTGTCTCTTGAGTTTTTGATCTTAGCCATTCTGATGGGTGTAAGGTGAAATCTTAGGGTCGTTTTAATTTGTATTTCCCTGATGGCTAATGAGGTTGAGCATTTCTTTAAGTGTTTCTCTGCCATTTGATATTCCTCTATTGAGAATTCTCTGTTTAGCTCTGTACTCCATTTTTTAATTGGATTACTTGATTTTTGCTGTTTAACTTCTTGAGTTCTTTATATATACTGGATATTAGTCCTCTGTCAGATATAGGGTTGGTGAAGATCCTTTCCCAATGTGTAGGCAGTCATTTTGTTCTGAAGACAGTGTCCTTTACTTTACTGAAGCTTTTCAGTTTCATGAGCTCCCATTTATTGATTGTTGCTCTTAGAGCCTGTGCTGTTGGTATTCTGTTCAGGAAGTTGTCTCCTGTGCCAATGAATTCAAGGCTCTTCCCCACTTTTTCTTCTAAGCGGTTTAGTGAGTCTGGTTTTATGTTGAGGTCTTTGATCCACTTGGACTTTAGTTTTGTGCAGGGTGATAAGTATGGATCTATTTGCATTTTTCTACATGTAGACATCCAGTTAGACCAGCACCATTTGTTGAAGATGCTGTATTTTTTCCATTGAATGATTTTGGCATCTTTGACAAAAATCAGGTGTCCATAAGTGTGTGGATTTATGTCAGGGTCTTCTATTCGATTCCATTGATCCACCAGTTGGCTTTTATGCCAGTACCATGTAGTTTTTAGTATTGTTGCTCTATAGTACAGCTTGAGATCAGGGATGGAGATACCTCCTGAAGATCTTTTACTGTAGAAAATTGTTTTAGCAATTCTGGGTTTCTTGTTCCATATGAAGGTGGGAATTTTTTTAAGGTCTGTAAAGAATTGTGTTGGTAATTTGATGGGAATTGCATTGAATCTGTAGTACTGTGAAGCATGAAATAGATAGGGTTTAACATTTATTTTGAGGAGGTTCTTTAATTTGTTAGTTCACCCTAAAAAAAAAAGTGGTTAGATATAATTTAAGCTAACCAAAGCATCAGGTAACTATTTCTGTGAGGCAAAAGATGCATGATCAATTTTTCATATCTTCAATAAGTAACAATATCTCATCCATGCACTTGGGAAATATCAACAGACAATGACCGTGATGGAGGTTTACGGGTGTGCAAGTACTGCCCATAGTAGCTCAGATCTTTACATTTTTATAGTCATAGGTCAGTGTGGAGATGCATCGTGGAGAAGGAGAAAGGGCTCTTATTGAAGACTGTGGCCTTGGGGAGGAAATATATATGACCTGAGGTAGGTTATAACCCATGGCTTCACAAAGAATCCTGCCCAGTATGGGTGGAGGCTGTCCAAAAAGAGCATGTGGAGATAGCTGGGCACTCTTGGAAAATGGCCCCTTTACTCATCTTTATCTGTCCACACACTATTTAGTATCCTACTAACAACACAAACATATTACCATATCATCCGATGGTCAGGAGACCAACGTGAGTCCTACAGGTCTAAGGTAGAGACATTTTGGGGGCTCTGTGTTTCTGCGGGACTTGGGACAGGATCTTATGCCTCGGGTTGTCTAGCTCGGAGAGAATGAATGTGTGACTTGGCTCGTGGCCTCCCTCAGTTTTAAAATCTCAGCACTTTATCCCTAGTCACTCTTCCCTCTGACCACAGCCTGGAAGGATGGTTAAATTGGCCCATTTTAGTCATTCAAAAATCGTCTCTCCTTCTCAGGGATGCTGAATTAATCTGAATAGGTGGAGGGTAAGGTCAGCATACCTACATGCCTCAGAAACTGAGGTGTTAAATTTTGGAGGAAGCAGTGGTCATTATTCTACCTTAAAATGTCCATTTCTTATCTAGTATCCTTTAGCCTTCTCTCTCTTCTTTAAGACATTTTCAGATACACTGTGATGATATGTAAAAAAAAAAAAAAATCAGATGCTTGCTGCAACCAAAGATACTGATAAAGAAACTGAACATCTTCGGTTTCTTCTGTGATTTAGAGGCAAGGAACTTGAAAAATCCTGAACATAGATCAGGAGTAACTCACAGAAAGATGGAAAGTGAGAAAGGGAGAAAAGCGGGAGAAAAGCAAAGCATTTCTCAGCATGGGAGAGACACCGGGAGAGCCAGAGAGGGAAGAGGGAAGCGTAAAACACTGTCAGAGTTGTTTCAGTGTGTGTGTGTGTGTGTGTGTGTGTGTGGTACTCTCCTTTTCTTTGGGGATGGTGAGATATATTTCCATGGTGGTCCTCAAGGCTTAGAAGCCTGACCTCTAAAATAACACCCAGGGGGAGATGAAAGGGAATCTGAGTTAAGGAGAAACCAAACCTTTCTCTTCTTCTTTTAAGCTTGGGTCTCTAAACCACACTTGTAAAATTATCATGTGCTTTCTGGCACTCTGGAGTGTTCAGTACTGAAGCACATCTGCACACACACAGAGAATAGAATTAGGTGAGGCCATAAGAAGCCCTTACCCTGGGTCACAGTTTCTGTGTAGTCTGTGTCATTTAATATTCTTGTTTTCTTCCTAGTTAAATAGCGGCATGCTTCTATTTTATACATAAACCTTGAGGAAATCAGTTTTGAGACATAGCAGTGAGAGATGTGGATAACAGTCTCTCGAGCCTTACTTCCTCTTTTGCCCACACTGGGCAGGCAGCAGAGCATTGTACTGCCTATACGTTTGTCGTGCTTTTAAGCAAAGAGGTAGACAATGCTGAGCATTTACTAATTTTCTCCAATATTCTTACCTTTTAAGAACAGTTCTTGGAATATAGAATATGATAAATGCTAGCTATCAATGTGTATAGTAATTGATAAAAATTACAGCTAATGCAGTTATTCCCGCTCATTAGAAAAATGGCTTCTGAAGGTACTAGATCTATTACGCTCTGTGTGTGCCAGGGCATGGCACTTATGTAAAGGGCCCCAAGTGAGTATGCAAAGTGAAAAGGACATGGATCTGGCCTCAAGGATCATGTTGTACAGCAAATGATCAGGCAATTAAATAGGCAGCGGAAACGAAGGTGGCTCTGCTCCCTGTGCTAGGACGCAGGTACAAACTGTCATAAAAAGGTGGGTGTTTCCTCTGAGGTGTTCAGGGAGAGAATCAGGATATGGAACTTGTCTAAGCACAGGCTATGAGCTCTTTGCAAGACTGAGGGAGAGAAAACAAACAAACAACAAACAAACAAAAACCAAAAACAGGCGACCGAGATGAAGCCAGGAGCGAGCAGGGGTTTACACTGACAGAGGCAGATGGCTGATTCGTGAGACTCCTTGGGCTTCCCAGTGCCTGCCTGCCACCGTGAGTCATGATCAGCTAAGCTTAGCAGAACAGACTTCAGATAACTATAATATTTTGAGTTTAATTGGTGGCCAAAAATGTGGTCATTTTCTACAGGTAAAACTCGTGTAACAGATTAATTATGAAGATGAGTCCAGTTCCCAGAGCTACCTGTCCCCAAAGTCTTTATATATGCTGTGACTCACGAGAGACTGAGTGGCAGGTCAGGAGTGTATCTGTTTCTCTCACTCTCGGATATAAGTTGGTCCCCTGTGACTTTTACTGGCTAGAAGATGGGTGACACGAGGCATCTGTAAAAGCCAGAGGATAATTTTGTGGAGTCAGTTCCCTCCGCCTAGCTTTAACTGGGTTCCAGGGATTGGATTCAGGTCTCCAGGGTTACTCAGCAAGTGTTTGTAATCACTGAGGCACCTCACTGGTCCCATGAAAGCATGCTAAATATAAAGACGGCGGGAAGAATGCAAGAGGATTGCCACAGGTTCAGGTCAGCCCGGGATGCTGACCGAGACCCTGCCTCAAACAGCAAAACCAAGAAAAAAACAGCTTCAGTTTATTACCTAGGGGTCGTGACTTAATAAAACTGCACGTGTGTGTATGTGTGTGTTGTAGGTGTGAGGTGTGTATATGTTGTATGTGTGAGGTGTGTGTGTGTGTGAGAGAGGGTGCCTGGTGCCCTGCTTTATCATCCTCCTCCTAATTCCTTGAGACAGAGTCCCCACAGAGCCTGGAGTTAGGCTGGGTGACAGCAGGCTTGCCCCTCCTGTCTCTGCCCTTCCACAGTACTAAGGCCACAGGCATGCCATGTCACCCGGTTTTATGTGGGTGCTAGAGACCTGAGCTCAATCCCTTATGCAACCCACGCTCTAATCCACTGAGCCAGCCCCCTAGGTCCCCAAATTGCTATATATGCATTTTTAAATTCGATTTCTTCCCCAACTTCTAGGCCAACCTTGATGAGTGGTTGTGGTATGTTTCTTAGTGGTGACGGTCTTCAAGGAAAACACAGGAGTTAGCACCTATTCTGGCTAGGTGAATACATGGCTGCAGATTTTTAACTGAACCTGGCTCTGCTTCCCCTTCTCTGAGATCGGGGATCTGAGCACCAATGAGTTTCATCTAGAAGGGAACTCCACATTACCCTTCTGATTAAGGTGATGCAAGCAGCAGAAATTAAACATCCACACTGCCTAGACCTCTGTTCTCCCTGGCCATTCAAGGAGCGGGGTGTGAGATGGTGAGATGATGAGTGGGGGTCAGATGGTGGCTCTGCTCCACAGAGAGCCCAGCTTTAACCCTGGGCTTCAGACTCTTAGTGAATATGAAGAATAAAATGACATCTTCAACACCTCCTCCTTTCTTTCTTTGTATCCTGGGACAAGGGAAAGGGCAGAGTTTGGGGAGGAGAGCTTAGGTGCCACGTTTTTTGTTTTTTTTTTGTCCTCGTTCAAAATCAGTAACTGGTCCAGGGCAGGGGAGAGGAAGTGGGATGGAGATGGTAGCACAATGAGTGGACTAAATGAGAGGCTGGACTATGTGTGTGTGTGTGTGTGTGTGAGGTTCTATCATTGTTGTGTGGAAGAGTGCATTTCGGCACACACCGAATTAGAAATTGGTTTGTGTTCAGTGCATGTGTACGCACCGCACACTGACCAGCCACTCTGCTCATTTGTTTGGAGTGTAAATTTCTATGTAGAATATCACATTGCTAGTGGTATTGTTTTCAAGACTTTGGTGGGTTAATGGTTCTGAGTTCTGGTCAGGAAATGTCCACTGATATCCTTAGTGACCGTGTCTTAGTTGCTGTCCTAGTGCTGTGAAGAGACACCGTGACCAAAGGAACTCTTGCTAGAAAAGTATTCAGTTAGGGCTTGCTTACAGGTTCAGAGGGTTAATCCATCATTTTGGTGGGGAATGGGGTGACATTCAGGCAGGCATGGTGCCTGAGAGAAAGCTGAGAGCTTTACACTCTGATTTGAAGGCAGTGGTGGTGGTGGGGAGACAGAGACAGACAGATACAGACAGACAGACAAGACAGACCAGACATAGAGACAAGATAGACAAGACAGACAGACTGTGCCTTTGAAACCTCAAAGCCCATCTCAAGTGATCCACCTCTTCCAAGAAGAACACGGTTGCTCCAACAAGGTCGCTCCAACAAGGTCACACTTCCTAATCCTTCCAAACAGTTCATCCTCTGGGGCCTCAGCCTGCAAATATATGAATCTGTGGGGATGGCTCATTCTCATTTAAACCGCCACAGACTGCTTCTTGTTCTGTTTATATTTTATAAGTCTCAGTTGAAAGAGAAAACTGAAAAAAAATTTTCCAGGCAGTGAAGAAAGTAATTTTTTAGATTCCTGTCTTTGTGTTCAGGTGTGTGAATATGTGTGTATGGTGTGCGCATACATGTGAGTGTGGGCCAGAGAACAAGTTCAGGTGTCATTCCTCACGTGCTAGGGACTTTATTTTTGAGACAGAATTTCTCATTGGCCTGGAGCATTTCTATTAGGCATCCCCCTGCCTCGGTTTCCCTGGAACTGGGATTGTAAACCTAGGCTACCTTACCCAGCTTTTATACACGTGGGTTCCAGGGATTAAACTCAGAGCCTCCTGCTGTTTGCAAGGCAAAGATTTTACCAACTGAGCCATCTGCCCAGCGCGTCATTTAGTTTTTTAAGTTTCTGCTGTGTCTCTGGCTGGCTGTCTTCAAACTCCCTAAGTAGCAGAGGATGATCTTGAACTTCTGGTCCCACTACCTCCATATCCAGACCATTGAGCTTACAGGTGTGCAGCTCCACCCTTGGTTTACACAGGACCTGGGGATAAAATCCAGAGCTTCGTGCACCCTAGGCAAACATTCCACCAATTGAGTTATATCTCCAATCCAGAAGTCATATTTTTTTTGGTAATATCTGAATTTAGTCCGTTTGTCATTTGAATTTTTTTTTCTTTTGTCTGAGGTGTACTTTTGAAGAGAGCAGGGCCCGAGGGTCATATTTTCTTAAAACCAAACATACACTTCTATTATGTGTTTGCTTGTCTGAAGAGAATGCCCCAGGTATTTACCTGGGAGTGAAGATAATTACAACGGAATGCATCTTATTCCGGAAGGACTTCCATGGTTATGAGCTACTTATTATGTACAACTCAAGTTGATTTCTTTCTTGCCTCTATGAAATAGTAATGGAGTTTTATGCCTTTCTATAACCATAACATAATAATGACCTGAAGTAGAGTGAAAATTTCCATAAAACGTTAAATGATTCATAGCCACATTGTGAATTGAGATCCTCATTATACCTTCTAAGAAGGGACTGTAAATGCGCGGTCATACAGGGACCCAGACCTGGAATACCTTGCTCCAGCTCCTTGTCATCGATATCCTCATACCAGTAGCTGATGGATCAGAAGGAAGACACATAAGTGTAAGAAGTTGTCATTTAACATAGTACACCAATGTCTTCCTACCTAGGCATTTGGTAGAATAGATCAGTGGATGCCTTCATGGTAAATCGGTTTACGTACAAATTCCACCGCCCTCTTCTGTCTCCTAACTGAGCATAGAATTGCATCTTTAGAGACCTGCAAGTGAAAGGCCCCAATGCCTTTAGAATGGTTCAGTAGGACATGTGGCTTTCAATGTGATGATTTTATCTGCAGCACACAGAACCTGCAGACTTGAACTAATGTTCTTGTGAAAGCAAGAAGGGATTTATGCCCAAAAAGAAGTAGAAGAAAATCTTTTTAGTTGCCATATGTAGAGTACTCAAAACTGTGCATCAATAGAAAACAATGTTGGCATCTAAGCATCTATAACTTTAGAAATATATATATCAGCTTTACTCAAACTCTTACGGTAACAAGACTCTTAAAGTGAAGATTTCCGCAGGGTGATGGCAGGGGCTGATGGCACAGGGCAATGGCAGGGAAGTAAACCAGGAGGAGCTGGGGAGTGTCAGAGGACTGCCTTGTTTTTCACAGGCTCAAGTTCTGCATAACTTGCAGCCTGTCACCCTGGCAGACTGCTGGCCTGTGGTGGCCAGATCTTAGGGAAACTTCAGAGACAGCCCATTCCTGAGTTCATGCAAAATCTCAAAATCAGGTTGATAATGAAATTTAAAAAAATTCTTCAAGTTGTACATTCTTGTACATATTTGAATATGGAGAAGGGGTATTTGGACTCTAACAGCTTTGTTTTGGTTATATCGTGTTGTTTCTTTTTCTTTTTTTCTTTCTTCTTCTTTTTTAAATCCTGATAAGGAAATTTTGAGCCTAGTACCAAGGGTATCATGAGAAAAGTTTTGGGTTTTTCATTGTTTTTATTTTAGGTTTGGGTAGCTTGCGTGCAGCACATGCATTCGGTGCCAACGGATGCCAGAAGAGGACACTGAATTCCCTGGAACTGGAGTTACCGAAGGTTGTGAGCTGCTATGTAGGTACTGGGAATTGAACCTAGGCCTTTTAGAGGATCAACCATTGTTCTTAACCACTGAGCCATCTCTCCGGCCCCTACTTCCATAACTAGTTTTAAGGAAACCATATCAAGGAAACTGCTAACTCTATACCAAATCCAACAGAGAGTGAATTACTCGTGATAACTCATTTGTCTTATCCCCTCTTTTCTTCATTCCAGACTCAGTTCTCCATGTGACTTCACTTTGGCTTGGGTTTCCTCCCAATCATATGGAGGTCGTTTAGTTTTGGAGAAGATTCCAGGATGCAGAGTCTAGGGACAAGGAAGAGGAAGGAAGGGTGAGGCAGAAGGGAAACACTGATGAAGGGCGTGGTCCCTACTGGTTATCCTTGGTGATAAAAAATACATCTTTGGGTATCTGCAAGTGAGGAAGGCTGTAGGAAAATGGGGCTTATGTCTCTTTTTTGTTTGTTTGTTTTGCTGTTGTTGTTTGGGGAAGATTCAAGGCACCTTGTGTGGAACCATTTTCCTGCTGGCCCCTGCCTTTGTGGCTCGAGAAACCCCTCATTGGTCGCTGACTCTCCTGTGTTTCCGTTTCTGCTCCTGTGGGTGCAGAGAAGGCTGTTCCCGGTGCAGCGTTACAGACGCCTCGGCTAGACAGGAAGCAAGGCGGGTGAGGTACCTCGGAGGAAGGACCTTGTAGGTATTATGACCAAGACGAGACTGTCCAGCTGTTGCAAAGGCGGTCTGAGGTGATCTAAGGCGGGGTGCACGTGCTGAACACAAACCCTGGTTGAGGTTTCTAGGGCCTTTTCTCTGCCGCCTACTTCGTGCATTAGAACGACCTGTCGTGCTCTTAGAAGGCAGAGGCCTGGGTCCTGTCCCAGAACCGGTGAGATGGAATCTCTCTAGCTGGGTGGCGCTCTGTAAGCAGGCGACTCATGTTATAGAAATGTCGTTGCACGAGTCTGCCCAATCAAGTGCACAGAGCATCGACCACGGGCTTAGGCTGAGATGCGGGAGTGAGCAGTTTCGGCTGCTTGAGCACCCTGGCTCCGGTTCTCATGGTACTCATCTCCTACAGACTGAAACTCTTTCTTAGGAGGCAAAGCAAGCAAGAGCTGGGGAACATGCACGTGCTGGACCAGCTGTTTTGTAGAGACACCCTTCCCACATGCTTGTGATAACTTTCCTGGGAACGTTCTCCAGCCACCCCCTACCCACCCACCCACCCACCCACACACCTTTGCACACTTGCTTCGTGTGCAGCCTTTTGAGTTTTGCTGAAATTCTCCTGACATTTGTACTTGGACAATGGGAAAGTTCCTTCTCTTTGCACTCTGTCGTGTGTTATTGATTGGCTTTGGCCTTTGTACTTTCTCCACGGCCTCTCCCCTTTAAGCTTTCTCACTCTTATGGGCATTTTGTGTCTAAATATTGACCAAATAATTCTCTAGACTATTATTTATAAAAATATTTCTTCTTGAGTCATGAAAATAAGAGGTTTTCTGCAGCTCTGCTCCAAGAGCAGCAGCCAGGACCTGGGTGTTTAGACAGGGCCTGAAGAAAGGGTTTGCCAACCTTTCCAGGGCTGCATAACAAATATTCTTTATTTGCTCCTTCAGGTGTTGAAGTTCGCTAGAGCCTTCTGAAGGTCAGGCCTGAGCCTTCACTCCCTGCTACCCAAGCCAACCATTATGAGTCCCCTGTGAAAATAAAATCACCCTAGGAGGGATCATCCTGGGCTATAATCAGTTAATACCTTACTTTTCAATTAACAGTCTAGCAGGGATTACTGGGAAGTCAGCTGAGAATAAGAATAAGGGGCAGGCTGGCACTTAGAAAACCTGGTTAGAATAACGATAATTTTTTAAAAAGCCAAATGAACAGAAAGGAAAGAGATTTTGATGTTTCTACTCAAAGCTGGTGCGTGGTCAGGGTACTAGGAATCATTTGGGATACTTGAGTGGTTTAATTTATGGCTAAAGGCGCATGGTTTTGAAAAGATCAGTGTCTCCCATAGTTGCTTAACAAATCCGGCAGGTGATCCATCTCTCATTGCCATTACATAAACAGCACGCTCCATCACGTATGTCCACAGAGACACACGTCTTTACAATTTCTGTGTGTTTTTATATGACCTCCATTTATTGTCAGCACACCCCAGAGGTTTGGGTTTGGGGTTCTTGAGCCAATAGTGGTGGTATGGGGGTTTATATTCCATCTCAAAAGGTGACTCTATGGTCAGATTTACAATTCAATCCAACAACTTAAAACCCTAAATGATTTCCATTCTCTCATTTAGTTTTGCTTGTGTTTGTATATGTGCATGTAGTTGTACGTGTGTGTGTGTGTGTGTGTGTGTGTGTGTTGGGGGAAGGTGTTGGCCAGAAGTCAATCGCAGATGTTGTTCCTCTGAAAACACTTACCTTGGTTGGTTTTTGTGACAGGGTCTCCTACTGGCCCCCAATGCAGCGAGTAGCTCTCTGGCTAGGGAGCCCTGGAGGGCTTCCTGTCCCTGTCTCCCCAGAACAAGGGTTACAACCTTGCTTTCATGTGGGTGCTGTGGGTGGAACACGGGTCCTCTTACTTGCCTGGGAGGCAGTTTGTCAATTGGGTTCTCTCCAACAGTATTCATTTAACTTCAATATAACCTTGGTATGAAGGAGTATCTGCGACACGCATGTCTATGTCAATAGATGTGTCCACCCTCCGACCAAGAATCTGGTTATCATTTTAATACTTCCCTATGTTTTCTTACCGCTTTCTCTCCATATCTTCTCAAGTTCTTTCATAAGAGGTGACCAGTACCTTGAATTCTATATTATTGCCTGGCTTTAAAAAATGTTTTATTTACATACTTAAAATGTGACAAAATAAATATTTCTGGTCTCACTTGTTTTGAGCATTACATTAAATATACCACCATGGATAATCGTTCCACAGCTGATGTATTTGTTCTGTCAAAAAGAAACCACTGCTTCCAGTTTGTTGTTATCAGTATGTTATTCTATGCCACTGGGTGCACATATGTACAAGAATTTCTTTGATATAAATTTACATACACTCACACATAAACAAATAGACATGGATTTGCTACCTTGACACTTGACCTTTGCGTGAGACAGCTCATGGTAAGAGGCTGCCCTGTGCACTGGGGCATCCTTGCAGCAGCCCTGTCCTCTTTCCACTAGATGCCAGGCTGTGACAACTGAAAGTGTCTGTAGACATTGCCAAATGTCTCGTATGGACCAAAGCCACTGAGTTAGAAACATAACTGTAAGGTAGAGAAGATACAAAAATACTCCTCTTCAAAAGAGAATGCCAAATTCCTTACCAAAGCGATTGGAACATTCTGGTGCCCACTGGCTTTCATTTCCTCTGGCTCTTAGAGTTGACAGATCTTCTAACCTAAGAAAATATGGGCAACCCTGTGCTTTGCTAATTTCCATTCCCTTGACCATAGACAACTCAGAGGACTTTTTAACCCTTGGGTTTTCCTCTCTTGGGTACCTGTGTTGAGGTGAGGACTTTGTTTTTCTTTTGGGTTTTACATAAGTAGTTGGAAGATACTATATATGTCTTTTAGTAGTGAATCCTTTGTTAAATGAAAATATCTCAGACATGGGAAGGTGTGCTGAAACCTAGACACGTCTCCAGCCTTCTCAGACAACTTACTTTAAATTCCTTAGCTTTCCAAGTACCCTAAGTTCAAGGCCTTTAAGTGTTGCTTTTCCCAAGGCAGGACTTTTGGAAACTACTGATATAAACTGGTGGGGATTGCCTGTGGCAATAAGTCTCCTTCTGCCATGGACCTCAGTGTAGACCATTTCAGATGAACATTGTGATGACTATTTTTCTAAGTCCCATGTGTTCACACATGTATGTATTTTTGTCAGTTTATGCACAGACATAAATAGATTGTGTTCACACCCACAAACCATTTCCCATT
Organism: Meriones unguiculatus; assembly: GCF_030254825.1. Taxonomy (NCBI): domain Eukaryota; kingdom Metazoa; phylum Chordata; class Mammalia; order Rodentia; family Muridae; genus Meriones; species Meriones unguiculatus. The sequence goes on from NC_083366.1 coordinate 62,692,126, forward strand.
TCAAGCCCTCTTGGTCCCCTTACCCCCTTCTTCCTCCCAAACACTCCTTTCACTTCCTCCCTCATCCCCACAGTGCCTGTGCTCTGTTTATGATTCCAGTGACTATGTCATATCCAGAAGGTAGCATCCTTTCCCATGATCTGGCTTTTTACAATCTCTCCTGGTTGTTACTGATGCCCTGCTTAGGACTGAGGACTCAGCAGTCACTAATTCTCAGAATTTTGACCAGTTAGACACTCACTGCTGCATCTACTCTCACACTCTGCAAAAAGAAGTTTCTCTGACCAAGACTGGGAGAAGCTCTGGACTAGAGAATAAAAACACATATATAGAGGGCGGTTTGACAAATGTCCATTTAGCAACACATTAGAAGTAGATCTCCCCCCCCCCCCAATAGGGGGAGATCTACTGTAACCTCCCTAGCTATAAGCTTTTGGACAAATTTGCAGTACAGTACTGAAGGCCATAAGATAAACCTCAGGCCCAATCAGAAAGGGCTTGTTTATCTAAGATGTAACGATTTAATCACTGCCATTGGTAGGCACATCTTGCCTGACAGGTCAATACTGTAGCACATAGGGTCCACATTTGGAGAAATAGTGGATAGATTTTTTTTCCCTCCCAGCAGCATTATTACAACCCTGTGAATGCTAGTCAGCATGGGGGAAGCTTCTACTGGGTTCCTTCTGGATTTGTTCATGTGTTGCACCCCAACAATGTGGTGCCATCAGCAATAGGGTCTGATCACCTAGGCTGTCAGGAAACAAACAAACAACAAACAAAAAAACAATGGCAGTGATGTACATTATTTTGGGAGTGTCTAAGGGTTCTTAGTCAGCAGCTTGTAGGGAAGTGTTCTTTACTAGGCACTGGAATTTTTGCCAAAAATATGTAACTCCTGGGGGTAGCACTGTCCACTCACGAAGGGTACCACTGTGCAAACACTTACTTTTTTAAATTATGGCTTTTAGCTTATAAAGTAGGTTTCTATATGGATTTTAACATACTCTAAGTTTTGGTTGACTCTTTCAAATCCCCATCTTTGGCAAAACTGTGCCCATCACCTGTCTAATCCTTTGCCCTTCTAGTAAAACCTGCCTACTTTCACACCATTTGTATTTTCTCTCCCTTCCCTCTAGGAACCATTCACCATACACATCCTTTGACCCCGTGTATTTTTGCTTTCTGCCCTCCATTGACACTCCAATTTAAGCACAGACACCTAAAATTTTGAGCCCAAGATCAACATAGGACAGAGAACATAAGACATTTCTCTTGATGGGCTTGGGTTATTTTGCTTTATATATAAATATATATTTTAGTGCCATTCATTTTCCTAACTTAAGTTTTTTTGTAAGCTAAATAGAATACACCCCCATTTCCATCATCCTTTTGTCATTTGATGGGCATCTAGGCTGGAACTGTTTCCTAACTATTGTGAGCATGGATGAGCAAGTATCTGTGTAGTAGGATACAGAGTCCTTGGGGTATATGCCCAGCAATGGTCCCATGCATCATTGGTCTGCATCATATGGTCGTTCTAGTTTTAGCTTTTTAGGAAATGTCTACCCTGATTTCATGGTTGGTGTTCCCACCAACAGCAGAAAAGCATTGTTTTTCCCCCAGATCTTCACCAGTCTTTATTTTATTTTATTTTATTTTTTCTTGATGAGTCTTCCTGACCAGCATGAAATAGAATCTCAAGGTAGTTTTCATTTGTATTTCTCTGGTGGCTAATGATGCTGAGCACCTGAAAATGTTTATTAGCAATTAATGGTTTTTCTTTTTTGAACACTATTCAAAAATTGGGTTGTTTGATTTTTTTTATGTTTATGTTTTTTTTTTTTTTTTTTTTTTTTTTTTTTTTTTAGTTATCTGTACATTCTCAACATGAATCCTCAATCTGATATATAACTGGCAAATATTTCCTCCATTCTGTAGGCTGCCCCTACACTCAACAGACGGGTTCCTTCTGTATGGAAGCTTTTAGGTTTCCTGGGGTCCTATATGGCAGCCTTTGGTATTATTTCCTGAATCACTGGGGTCATGTTTAGGAAAACCTTACCTACCTCTATCTTGTACCATGCTCTTGAGCTCCTCTTCCAGAAGCTTTAGAGTTTCACATTTTATGTTTAGGTCTTTGATCCATTTGCAGTTGTTAAAAGTGGGAAGTAAGGATCTAGCTCCATGCTTCTGTGTGTAGACATCCAGTTTTCTCAGCACTGTTTGGACAAGATGCTTTCTTGTCACCAGTATGTATTTTTGGCATCTTTCTCAAAAATCTGGTAGTTGTAGTTGTATGGACGTATATCTGTGTCCTCTATTCTATTTGACTATCCTGTTTGGATTTTGCAGCAATCACATGCTGTTTTTATTACTATATTATAATATGTAAAATGTACATTATCAGCAAACGGTATACCTGTGGCATACCTTAAAGTCAGGCATAGTGTTATCTCCAGTGTTTTGATCAAGGTTGCTTCAGCTAACTGAGGGATTTTTGTTTTGCTTGGTTTGGTTTTTCGTTTCTCCATGGGTTTTAGAATGTTGGTTGGGATTGTGTTGAACCGGTGGATTGCTTTTGGTATGATGGCCATTTTTACACTAATCAGTCTTCCAATCCATGAGAACAGAGAGTGTTTCATTCTCTAATGTCTTCCCCAGCTTTGTTCTTTGTATTTAAAAGTGTTCTTTGTGGAAATCTTTCACTTGCTTGGTTTGATTTATTCAAAGGTATTTTTTAGTCTATTGTGAATAGAATTACTTATTTGATTTCTTTCTCACTAATTTTGCCATTGGTATATAGAAAAGCTTCCGGATTTTATGGGTTAATTTTGTTACCCAACACTTCGTTGAAAGTGTTTAACAGTTTTAAATATTTTCTGGTGGAGCCTTTGGTCCTCTTACTTACCGATCATATCATTTGTGACAATGTGCTCCCAAACCTTGGGTCTCTTGTTCTCACTGAGAAGACCTCTTGTCTAAGTCACTTTTCTATTGCTGCAACAAAACACAACTAATGCAACTTTATAAAAGAAAGTATTTAATTGGGGGCTTGCTTACAGGTTCAGAAGCTTAGTCCATGATCATCTTGGCTGGGAGCATGTCAGCAGGCAGGCAGGCATGGTGTTGGAGCAATAGCTGAGCGCTTATGCCTGATCCACAGGCACAGAGAAAGACTGGAAAATGATGTGGGCTTTTGAAACCTCAAAGCACGACCCTGGTGATAGACCTCCTCCAACAAGAACATCCTCCTAATCTTTCCCAAAATAATTCTGCTAACTAGCAACCAAGCACTCAATTGTGTGAGGCTCCGGGGGCATTCTTACTCAGCTCACTACACCTCTGAAGTGGGAGCTCTTTCCTGACAGCCCATGCTATATTCAGACTGTTGGGACCCTCCCAAAGTTCATGTTTGAACGCAAACTTCAGGGTTAAATCAGTAAGGGCTGAGACCTCTGGGGAAGGAATTAAGCAGGAGGATGGAATTAGAGTCCTCTTAGAAGAGACTTAGGGGCTCCCTACCCAGCCTTTTGTGAAGAAAACAGGGTGAAATCTTTACAGCAGGAGCCTCATGGACATCAAGGGTTTAAAGCACGTGCTTTATAGTTTTATAAATTACTCAGACTAAGATTAAAGACTAAAGACTAAGTTAAAGCAGCCCAAAACAGACTATGACATCACTTCCTCAAATAAATAGGATACATTTAAAGTCAGAGTCTAGAGACAGGAGATGTTTGGGTAAGTAGAAAACAGGGTAGAGGACAGGAGCATACCACAGAGGGTTTCTGGAAGACTCTACCCAGTATTAAAGCAGATGCTGAGACTCATAACCAATTTTTGGTAGAGTGCAGGGAATCTTATGAAAGAAGGGGGAGACAGGGAGACAGAAAGACCTGGAGGGGACTGGAGTACCACAAGGAGAGCAACAGAACCAAAAAATCTGGGCCCAGGGATATTTTCTGAGACTGATATTCCAATCAAGGACCATTATGGAGATAACCTAGAACCCCTGCACAGATGTAGCCCATAGCAGCTCAGTCTCCAAGTGGGTACCTTTGTAAGGGGACAGGGGCTGTTTCTGACATAAACTCAGTGGCTGGCTCTTTGATTACCTCCCCCCAGGGGTGGGCAGCTTTACCAGGCCACAGAGGAAGACAGTGCAGCCAGTCCTGATGAAACCTGATAGGCTAAGGTCAGATGGAAGGGGAGGAGGACCTCCCCTATCAGTGGAGTGGGGAAGAGGCATGGGAGGAGAGGGAGGGAGGAATAGCTGGGATACAAAGTGAATAAATTGTAATAAATAAAAAAAAATCACAGAAAAAGAAAATGAAGAATGGCAGGCATGGGTAGGAAATGGATAGAAAATCCAAATTTACTAAATCACTATCTTGGTCAGAGACTAACTTGGCTTTCAAAAGAGCTTTTCACGTGTTCAACATTGACTTTGAGTACATGTGCATGTATGTATGTTTTTTTCAAATGTTTCTAAGTATTTATAAACGGGATCAACCCATTAGCCTTGGTGAGGTTGCTTCATCAGAGATGTTTTCCAATCAGTTCTTGGTTTCCTCTGCCCTGTTCTGAACAGAGCATTTCCCACAAAATCAAGATGAGAAAGCACTGAAGAGTGGTTCTGCTAAGAAAGCCTTTGGTGGAGCCCTTCCTTAGCTGCCAGCCCCTGTCCATCCTTGTGTTTGCTGTACTGTGAGCATTGTTTCCAGCATCTTTCTCGGGACGCATAACAGGCCTGCTGGAAGAGTTGGTGGCACCAAGGAAGGTAATCACACACCCCTCATGTTCTGTTGTTTTCACTGGGACTTCAATTAGGGACTGAATGTACTTGCAATGACTAGCTCAGTTAAACCTACTTTCAGTAATCTGGTGGCATTTTCCAAGACAGCCCACAAATTCCCCTCACTCTGCTCCTTCCCACATCAGACACAAAAAGCTGAAGAAAGAAGAGCATAAAGAAAGTTTCATGTGAAGATTTCTGATGACACAACCTGGTGATTTTTTAGTCAATCAGAATATTCCCCCCCACGCCCTTTCTTGGAAAGAAATATAAAGTAGTGGGTAATTATTTAGTTGAGTTTTAAATGTTTCTTCTGCATGAGTTACATAAAATATGAAGATGCTTTTATTATTATCAAAGTAATAAGAGGAAGACAGGAGGCTCCAGGTAGACAGGGGACTTGAGTGGTGGAGAGGTGAGGGGGAGTTTTTCAATTGCAGTGTTAAAGGAAGGGGAAAATGAAGAGACGAGAAGGGGAATAAATGGCCTTTAAAACAAAACAAAGCATGGTGCAGCAAGGAAGGTAAATTTTAGCAAAGAAAATCAATTCTAAAGTTGTCATTGTGGGTTCAGAATTTGATGAGCTTATAACAAAGCTGATTCATTCTTCCAATGAAGTATTGAATATCCAATGCTGCAAAATGGTTTTTGATTGAAACAAATGGTTTTCAAGTAACAGAAGAAAACAACAACAACTAAAATAAATAAATAAAACCTCATATGCCATTAGGTATTTGTGCTGGCTAATTTTATGTTAACCTGACACAAAATCATCTGAGAAAAGGGACCCTCCATGAAGAAAACATCTCCATAGATCAGGCTGTAGGGGATTTTCATAGTTAGTGATTGATAAGGGAGTACACAGTCCACTGTGGGTGGATTCATACCTGGGCTGCTGGTCTGGGTTCTATGAGAAAGCAGGCTGAAAAAGCTATGGGGAGCGAAACAGTAAGCAGCACCCCTCCATGGCTTCTGCATCAGCTCCTGCCTCCAGGTTCCTGCCCCGTTTAATTTCCTGCCTTGACTTTCTTCAATTCTGAACAGTGCTGTGGAAGTGTGAGCAAAATAAACCCTTTCCTCCTCAACTTGCTGTGGTCACGGCGTTTCATGACAGCAATAACAACCCTAACTAGACAGCACCCATACATACCTGTGATTTCTTTGACTATTGAAAACTGAATTCAGCTCTTTCTTTCTAGGCGAACCCTTCATGCACTGGAAATGGATGCTAGGATTCAGGCTTTTGCCTGTAGGAAAATTAAAGTAACTTTTTTTTTGTTAAGATAAATGAGCTATCCCTAATAAAAGAAGGAGGCATTTGTCATTTGATGATGACAAATAGTCTCCTGGCTTTTTTTTTTTTTGAACACTAATATCAATGCATAGAATTATGAAACGCTAGCACTGGAATACACCAGCCCAGCTGGCTTCTAGGCTGGCTGACTTTTGTGTCTGCACACCTGTGTAGTTAAGATCTTCAGCCCTTGTTTGATTTATAAGGTGTTGACTATGGGGTGGGAGGGGGCGGACTATAAGATGCGTCTGCCTGCTAAAGCTGTGTCTCGGCTAGTGTTTAATTGAGTTGGTGAGAAATGTTATTTGTTTTACTTTCTAATATTTCTGAAATTAAAGTATATCTTCTAAGTAATACATTCAATTTACTGCAATAGACAGTTTTTTTCCTGCAGATACAGAAAATAATAATGTATTAGAATGTGTTTTTTTATTTAAATATACTATGATGCTAAGGAGTCCAAAATCACCAAATTCACATAATGACATCGCCTATCAGGGTATCTTTCCAAAGGTAACTTAATTCATAGTACTAAATATCTTTTAGAGGCAAATGGACTTTCGATTCTAGAAAAACAAATTAAAAATCAACCAGCAATAACTGAGTTTCCTAACTCATCCCTTGTAGTGAGAACTTGGTAATTTTGGTTTCTTTAAAAAAACACAGAAATGCTATGAGAATATGTTTTTGTTTTAATCCCAGGTGTGGGAATAAGAGGCTACTTCACACTGGTGATTATGATTTGCCTCATGCTCCGGCAGGGGCATGGTTTTGCAAGATGAAGATAGCTTCTTTGAGTGCATGACTTTTGGAATTCTGGGAACTTTTCAGAGGACATATAAATGCTGTGTCCCCAAGAGGCAGGGTTGCTGCTTTTGGGTGGTTGGTGGTTGCTTGCTGTTTGTCAAGTAGTTATGCTCGAAGAAAGGAGAAGAAGAAATTAGATATCTTAATGGTAAAGATAAAATTTGCCCCAGGGAACTCAAAGCCCTTTATCAGGAGGAAGTAATCTATTAATAACTTCACCCCCTTTTCTCTTCTATCTGTGTTAGGAGATTAAAAGGGAGAAGAAGAGTGGAAGAGAGGAAAAGGAACCCACAAAGTAGCAAATACCAGCTACAAGTGCCACCCGAAATGGGGCTAGGCAGAATGGCAAATCTGGTTTCAAATGTTGTGGAAGAAATAGCAGAGAAGAATGGATCTATATTCTTCAAGACACCAGCAGAGAATTTACTGTGGCAGCTTCTGCTGGGATGTCCCCCACTTTGCTCCTAGAGGGGATTTTCTTTTTTCTTTTTCCTCTTCCTATAGTCTCTCTCAAAAAAGTTTGGGAAAATAGATGAGCAGTTGGAAAAATTGCATGGTGGAAATGGAGGGACTTGAAAAACAAACAAACAAAAATGCCCTAAATGGGAAAACAAAAGGGTTCACTCTGGTTTTTTTTTTTTTTTTCTGAAACAGTTGTAGAGTTGGCTGTGAAACTAAAACAAAACAAAACAAAACAAAACCAAAATGTGTGGACATGGAAGCACTTGGGAAGTGAGAAGCACCAGAAAAGAGAGAGAAAGAAAAAAAAAAGGCTCAGACCCAATGAATGAGCAAGAGAGTGGGAGTTTTCCCCAGGAGGAAAGGGTAGAAAATGGGCTGGAAGGCAGATTGCAGCCCTGCCTGGTACAAGGAACTTTTGGTTTCCAGTTCCTGCAGTCCTGGGGTGGGATGAGGAGCCAGTGTGTGGCTGGTAGGAGGAAGAGACTGTACAAAACAGCAAAGTCAGAGAAATGATGGAACGGCTCGTTTTGAGAGATAAGGGTCAGTTTCACACCAAATGTGTAGCTGCTGCCAGAGATAGAGGAGGGGCAGCCAGTGGTTATGAGATAATCACTATCAGCTTTTCCAGTAGTCATACGGCATATGGGTAGTAATGAGATAGAACAAAGTTATTGGCAAGGTAGGATGGCATCCTATAAAAATAATAGATGTAAGGTATTTTAAAAAGTCCATGATTTTTTATGGGATACAGTTACCTTCTGTGAAACAAATTCTAAATAACTGAGATAGTAAAAATAGAATTATTCTCCAAGATTGAAAGGGATTGATGACCACTGTACTGGTCATCAATTGTAACTGGTCTCAGTTACAATGGTTAATGAAGTGGAGGGAAGAAGCCACGAATATTGAATCACAAAATAGAGTGAGGGGAATGAATATAGTAAAAGATTAGGTGTTGGATGAAGGGTAGTACCCCGACATACAAGAACAGTTCAATTAGATGATGCTATTAAAGAATAATGTCACTTAGCTTTAAGAGCTTGAGACAGAGTTGAGTTGCTCAGGAAAAAGTTTATTTCATTTACAAAGATTATAGAAGGCTATGGAGAAGTCTTCACAGAGATTAGTCTCAGCTGTGAACAGAGCCATGTCAGACCCTGATACAAGACAGGTGTTGATAGAAACCTTGGTATATAAAAATGAAAATACCGAATGTAAAATTGTTATTGGACAATTAAAGGAGTAGGAAGCGCCTATGAACAGATAAAGAAAACTACTGATATTGGTTCTAACCTGTACTATGCTAATGTCATAGATCAATCTGTAGCTAAAGGTCTCAGATATCAGAATTCCCTGAGCTTCAATTGAGGGAAATTAGGTAATTTACAAAGTAATTGTGATTAAGCTGATGAAGTTCTTTGCTCTCAAAATGCCCAGTGAGTTAATGACTTTGCATTGGAATAGTGAAAAAGTCAATTCTATCAGCAATGGGATTTCTAAACATAATTTATAAAGAAGGCTTAGGCTTCTAGGGGTATACGGGCAATGTGGCAAAGGCTGTCATTAGACCAATAAGTGTAGGTCCAAGAGAGATATCGAAGGCAAGTTTTTACCACTGAAAAATGGTTTGGGGAACCTGTCTTTAGATCCTGCAGCAAAAGTATGTGCTGTTGGCCTTCTGTCAGCCAGGAAATAACAAGCAGACAGAAAAATCTCAATGAAGTGTTGCAGATTTAATGCATGCTACTGCAGAGAGTGCAGCTCTAAAGCTGGACATAGATAAACATCTTATGCTATCCCCCAAAATTCAATGCAATAAAATAATTACTGGAGTTTATGGTCCTTTGCCCATAGGGGAAGTAGGGAGATCTGGGGAAGGAACAGATCGACTTTCCAAGGATTCATTGTGCATTTAAGAATGACAGATGAAGATTTCAAAGGAGAAACTAAAGGCCTACGTAGAGAGAGAGGGGGGAATTTAACACAGGTGATAGGGTTGCTCAGCTGCTACTATTTCCCTACATCAAAGGCAAAGCTGCTCCAGCAGAAAGAACAGGATGGTTTGGAAGTACTAAAAAATGTGTGTTCTGTCAAACAGATTTTAATGATCAGAATCCAAAATTAAAATTGCAATTAAATAGTATTGAAATAGATTGGTGTACATAGAAGCTGACATAACTATCATTTCACAAAAATCTTGGAATTTAGAATGGTCAGGAAAGTTATAGGCCTGACATATCCATAAATTTATGGGGAGAGGATTTTTTTTTAACAACAGTGGGGTACTCAGACTAATATTCCTGCAATCCCAGAGATAGCCCATGATGAAATTAGGGGTTAAATGGTAGATGTTCCTGGGGAATGTATTGATATAAGTCATCAAAACCAGCCCTAGGCCATGCCAGTTGTCCAAACATAGGACATAACAGGAACTGGTTGAGTTTCCAAACTTATAAGGGTGAGCACTGCTGAGATACTAAAGCTCTACCCTTAAAATTGTTGATTGACAAGGCTGTGTGAGTCGCCCTTAACTAAGAAAAAAATTACAGGCACTTGAGCAGCTGCTACAAGAGCATCTGGGGGCTCAACATATAGAGGAGTCTACCAATCAATGAAATTCCCCTGTGTTTCTTAAAAAAAGAAAGAATCAAAGAAAAAGAAAATGAAAGTAAATCAGAAAAATGGAGGATGTTAGAAGAGTTAAGAATGGTGAATAGAGTAATTACAGCCTGGAATTCCTTAACCTTCTTTATTACATAAGTCAGGCCTATGATAGTGATTGATTTAAAAGATTGCTTTTTTTTTTTTTTTTTTTTTTAAATCCCCTTGCAGCATCATGAGCAGGATAGGGAAAGGTTTGCTTTCACAGTACCTACTTACAATAATGGTAGGTCTGTAAACAGATATCAGTGGAAAGTTCTTCCACATGGCATGTTAAATAGTCCAACTTTATGTCAATATTTTGTACAACTTCTAGAAATAATTTGTAGTCATTTACCTCAATCCACTATTTTTCATTACATGGATGATATTTTGTTAGCTGATTCTGAAGCAGATACTTTAGAGAAAATGTTTAAGGAATCAGAGAGCATTTTGCCATGCTGATTTTATATATTGCTTCTGAAAAAATACAGAGAAGAGATAATATTAACTATTTGGGTTATAAAATAAGTCTACAGAAAATTCAACTACAAAAGCTACAGATCAGGAAAGATCAGTTACAAACTCTTAATGATTTTCAAAACTTATTGGGAGATATTAATTGGCTATAGCCTACCATTGGATTAATTACTCAAGAGTTAAGTGACTTCTTTCAAAAGTTAGAAAGAGATTCAGACTTACATAGTCCAAGATGGTTAACAGCTGAAGCAGAGAGAGTTGGTAGAAGAGAAACTACAAGATACATATGTGGATCACATAGATCCCAAACTTGATTGTATTTTTATTATTTTGCCTTCCACTCTTTCTCTTACTGGGATCATTACACAAAGTTGTGCATTAAATTATGGAAGATAGAATTATGGAATGGATCTTCTTAGCACACAAAGTAAAAAATTAAAAATTACACAGAAAAAGTTTCTAATTTAATCATAAAAGGTAGAATAAGACCATGACAATTGTCAGGAAAGGAACCTGCAGAAATTGTAGTACCTTATACTAAGGCTGAAGCTATTATGTGTAATGAATGAAGATTGGCAAAGAGCTTGTAGGAACTATTTGGGAGAAATTAACAACAAATATCCTTACAACAAGAGTCTTCGATTTACAAAAAGAACTAATTGGATTCTCTCAGGATTGGATTGTAAGAGGAACACTAATTCCTGAAGCACTTATATCATATACAAATGCAAATAAGTTGAAAATGGCAGGCTATCAGTCAGACAAAATGAGTAAAGTAATTTAAAGTCCATATGCTTCATTTAAAAATCAGAAGTATATGCTATCTCATGGTTCTATTAGATATTCCATAATCTCTTAATATAATTACTGACTCAGTATGCAGAAGGAGTTGTTTTGCATATAGAAACTACTAAATTTATTCTAGATAATTCAGAATTAACTTTGTTATTTATGCAACTGTGATAGGTAATCCAAAATAAAAACTATCCATTATATATTACTCATATTCAGGCTCATACAGGCTTGCCAGATTCACTGGTACAAGAAAATAAAGAAATTGACCAACTCATCCTGAGTCAGCTGTCCCAGAAGCAGAAAGACACACACGGTATATACTCACTCATATAGACATATAATATAGGATAAACCTACTAAAATCTGTACATCTAACAAAGCTAATCAAGAGGGAGGTTTCTGACTAAAATGCTCAATCCCCATCCCAAAAGGCAAAGAGGATGGACATCAGAAGAAGAAGAAAACAGGAAACAAGTTAGGAACCTGCCACAGAGGGTCTCTGAAAGGCTCTGCCCTGCAAACTATCAAAGCAGATGCTGAGAGTTATGGCCAACTGTTGGGCAGAGTGCATGGAAGAAGTGCATCTTATGAAAGAAGTGGGAAATAGTAAGATCTGGAGAGGACAGGAGCCCCACAAGGAGAGCAACAGAACCAGAACATTTGAACACAGGGGTCTTTCCAGAGACTCATACTCCAACCAAGTACCAGGCATGGAGATAACCTAGAACCCCTGCACAGATGTAGCCCATGGCAATTCAGTGTCTAACTGGGTTACATAGTAATGGGAAGAGGGACTGCCTCTGACATAAACTAATTGGCCTGCTCTTTGATCACCTCTCCCTGAGTGGGGAGCAGCCTTACCAGGCCACAGAAGATGACAATGCAGCCACTCCTGATGAGATCTGATAGACTAAGATCAGAAGGAAGGAGAGGACTCTATCAGTGGACTTGGGGAGGGGCATGTGTGAAGAAAGGGAAGGGAGGATGGGATTGAGAGGGGAGGAGGAAGGGGTTTATGGGGGATACAAAGTGAATAATGTGTAACCTAATAAAAGTTAAAAAAAAAAAGAAATCAAAACTAACTTGATAGGTAAGATCATGTCGTAACTTTCCTTTTATAAATCTCTGCTGCCATTTTAAAATTAGAACACAAGCATATTTCATGTCCTGTAAATAATACAACTAATTAAATAGTTTTAAAAAACATGGAAATGTTATAGGAATATGTTTAATTTTAATCCCGAGTACGGGAAGAAGAGGCTGCTGCACAGTCCATGACTATGATTTGCCTCATGCTTTAGCAGGAACGTGGTTTTGCCAGCTGTAGATAGTTTCTGGGAGTGTGTGATGTTTGGGATTCTGGAGACTTTTCAGAGGATTTACAAACACTAGGGCCCTGAGAGGCAGGGTTGCTGTGGTCAGCTTCTTGGTGATTGCTGTTTGTCTTTTGCTGTTGCTCAAAGAAACAAGAAAAAGAAATTAGACATCCTGACGGCAAAGATCAAACTTTCCCCCAAGGAACTCAATGCTCCTAATCAATAAGTAGTCTACTGAGAACTTTGCCCCTTTCTCCTTTACCTTTTTTCTCTTATCTAGTGTTAGAGGGTTAATGACAGTGGAGAAGGGTAGAAGAGAGAAAAAGGAACCCACAAAGTAGCAAATGCCAGCTACAATCTGTTTCATCTATAATTATTTAGCTTTAGTTAAATGGTTATGCTTTATAGAATGTTCATTAGGTAGATTTTTTTTGTTCCACTAAGTCAAATTCAAAATGGAGTAATATTCAGAATAATTAGATAACAATATATTTTAATACAGACACCAAAGATTTTTTTTTTTTTTTTTTTTTTTTTTTTTTTTTTTTTTTGGTTCTCCCACAGTTCTTTAAGTTTGCAGTATTCCACAACCAATCTTCTTACTTCTCAATTCATGTCTACTGTTCTTTTCCTTTCCCAGTCTGGTTAATGAAACTCCAAATAATAAAATTTCTTTAGTAAGCTTTTCCAAGTCTAGTCTGCTGTCAAGTTACTTTGTCTTGACTTCCTCAATCTGTTATTTTAAAAATTTGATTATAGTTATTATTTTGTGTATGTCTTTGTGTTTACATCAGAGAACTTTTGGTAGCTAATTCTCTACATGCACCTGTTGACCAAGACTACAAGTCTTTCTTCTGGTGTCTCCTTCAAGGCTGTGTATTTCAGGCTAGCTATGAATTTCCAGGTGACTCTCACATTTCCACATTCTATAGTCTTCCATTCCCACCTTCTCTCTTACCTTTTTAGGATGATGAGTGCTCCCAACCATATCCATCTTTTTACATGGATTCCAGGGATCAAACCTAAGTTGTTAGATTTGTCTGAAAAGGCATTTTACCTGAGGAGTCATCTCACCTACTCCTCCATCCATTTTCTTCAGCTACATTGATATCAGGAAAAACAAACTTTAAAACAAGAAAATGTCATCATAGACAAAAACATTTTATAGTAGTGGATGGTTAGTAGTGGAATCTAGTAAGAGAACTCCAAAATGTATAAAGAAAAAAACTGAGAAAAGGAAAAGAAAAAAAGTAGGCAGTGCTATTCTGGAAGAGGCTGACGATGAAGACCTGCTAATGGATTTCTGTTATCCTTTTCTATCTCTTCCTCAAATGTTTGTGCTAGGATCTGAACCCAGGACTTTGTGCATGCTTGTCAAGTTCTCTCCCACTGAGCTAAATCAATAACCCTAATATTTCCTCTAATATCCAGCCCTAATAATTTTTTTTTTCATTTCTCATGGCTTATGTGAGTCTATTTCATGTTTCCAACCACAGACACAGGTGTGGTGATTAGGATGTAAAGTGTCCCCAACGGCTCAATATTTTGGAAAGTTGTGGACTCTTTAACAGGTGGAGCCTCACTGGGGAGTGGGTTACTGGGGGCAGGACCTGCGGCCTTATTTTCTGTCTCCTCTCTGTTTTCTAACTGGCCATTGTGATTGACCACCTCACTCTTCTGCTCCCGTGCCTTCTGATCATGACTGTACCTTTCTTTACTATGAGCCCAAATAAACCTTTTCTTCACTAAGTTGCTTCTATCAGGAATTTTGTCACAGTAGTAGGAAAAGTAACTAATCAATCGTCATTTAACAAGTGCGTAATCCAGCATTGAAGGCTAGTGTGAGGTTTGGCCTTAAGATAGATACCAGTGAGTAGTTAGGAAACCAAATGGCAATTTATTACGAGTCTGCCTTGTGTGTGTGTATGTTTGTGTATGTGTTTATGCAATGCTACAGTGCATTTTGCTTACAATTGAGAAAGTGTATCACACCAAATTAAGCCAAATAGAGACAAGGGGATTTCAAAAGAGAAAGTCAGGTCTTAGTAACAGCATTTTGAATCCTAGATCGTCCGTGAATCTAAATTGTCTCACAGTTCTTGTGCTGACTCTTTTCTTTATCTTGACTTAAGCATACTTAAGTCAAGATTCTGTCGCCAGCAACTGAAAGAGTCTTGAATGAAATAACAATTAGTAGGAAAAGTGTGTCAGCAATTTGAGCATTTGAAAACCTGTATGGCCAACTATTGATTGATTAACCACAGGCAGAGAAAATGAATGGTTTTCCAATTTCTGGCATGGCTGGTCATAGCCCCCTCCCTCTTTTATTCCTTTCAGAGTTTCTGGGTTGAATCCATAGTTTCCCAGTAATTTACAATTTTGAGAAACTTAGAACCGTGTAACACAGGAAGTCACATTTCTAGGCAAATTGAAATAAAAATTCCAGTCTCATCTAGTTTGATCTGAATGTCTTTTTCTCATTCATAGCTCTGAGCCTGTGCTAGAGAAGAGAGCAATAATTTCAGCTTTGAGAACGCCTCCCTATGCCCTCAAGCTTTTGTTTAGTTGTTGCTTCTACAGTTGACTCTCGGCTATCAGTAAGTGGGCTGTGGATTTTCCGTTATGATTAGCTTCTGAATGGTGTGCTCTGGTACTCTGCCTACCCCCTCCTTCCCCTTCTTTCTGTTCTCCCTCTTCTCCCTTCCCCTTCCCTTTTCTTTCCCTCCCTTTTTCTTCTTTTCCCTCTTGCCTTCTTCGTACCCATCCCTTGTGTTTTGTCAGCCAGCATCCTCAATGTTCACTGAAAAAATTTCCTGGTGAGGTCACTATCACAGGTAGTAAATGATACACTCTCTATATGGCCTAGAGTGACACCCTTTCAGCCCCAGTCTACAGGGTGCTGTCTGTTAGAATCCCTATGCTCACAGCCCCTTTTACAACATGTTTTCAGAAATCTCAAGCTGACTTGAATTAAAGGAAACTCCTGACTCACTTTTAAACCAGGCAATTGGGAGTTCTAACCCAGCCACACTTTGTCTTCCTTGTCCTGGGATAGAAGGCGGCTGTAGCCAGGTTCTCTGATTTTTCCAGTTTGGCAGCAGAAACTAGTATCTATTTTTAAGAACGCTGTCAAACTTCAGGGTATGCCCATAAATCCCTCCTAAATGTCAAGTGCTCCCCAGGCCTCTCTTGTTAAATACCAATGTACTAAGGCTAAAAACTTCTGGAGCTTGGAAGTATCTGTTCAGAGAGTCTTTGCCTCTTAATATATTCAAAATATCTGCAAAGGCTCTGAAGAGTCCTTTACTCACATAGGTGGGGAGAGCCTTCTCTCCCTTTCTTCATGGCAGGTCTCCACCCACTGGTTCTTGTTTAGATAGACGTTTTTCTCTTTCCATGGTAGAGATTCCTCAGCAAGGATTCTTGTCTTTGCGTGGAGGTTGGAGAGATACCTGTATAAAGAAAACAAAACAAACAACCCCCTCCCCCCTAGAAAAACCCCAAAAACCAAAACAAAATATTCCAGTTCAACACCCTGGCAGTTGCTTTTGAAACACAGGGACACTTATTGACAAGGTTGATGCTCAATACACTCCTGGCCACTGCTGAGAACCATGAGAACCACGTGAGGTTCAGACTCTGTGGAAGAAGTCATCTGCAACAGTGTTAGTGAGCCAGGATTTGGTCCTCTAGTTTCTGGATCATTAGGAAGCAGAGGGGGCTGCAGAGAACAGGATGATGGGACGATGAGGCTCAGGGAAAGTAGTGTGACTCACTGTGAGTTAGTGGAGGAGTAAAGCAAGCGGTAAAGCACTCACCTCGTCTATACAAAGCCCTGGACCAAGCCCCACATGAGCAAAAGGCAATAATCTTAACACCAGCTCAGTAGCAATCAGGCTAATGATAGCCTTGCTGACTGCCTGGTATCCCTTGGTTTGAAGCTTGTGGGAAAATCCCCATATAACAAGAAAATCTCAGTTCTACATTGTCCTGTTACGTTGGAGCTATAGGGATGCTCATGTCTGACAGATGGTGGACAAACTTAACTGAACTAAGGTTGGAGGCTTGAGGAGAGTACCAGTAAGAAACAGCAGGCACTGGGTGTGGTGGAGCACGCCTGTAAACCCAGCACTCGGGGAGGCAGAGACAGGTGGATCTCTGTGAGTTCGAGGCCAGCCTAGTCTACAAAGAGAGTCCAGGACAGCCAAGGCTATGTAGAGATACCCTGTCTAGAAAAACAAACAAACAAAAAAACCAAACAAACAGAAAAGAAAAGAGCATATATGACAAGAGGGAAATTCAGAAAAATGCGAGAACCAGAAATGAGCTCTATGAAAAGTAGGGCATTTGTAACAGAGAAGACAAGGAGACTGGAGGGGAGAGAAACATCTGTGTGTTCAGTGATGACTTTCATAAAATTCTGTTGGATTCCAATGTAGCTTTGTGAGCACTTTCCTGGAATGTGCTATGTCCTGGCTTTGATTGCCAGCACTGAAAAAGCAAGCAAGCAAGGGAGAGAGAGACAGAGACAGATAGAGAGACAGAGACAGACAGGAACAGAGAGAGACAGAGGAGGGGAAAGGAGAAAAAAGAGAGGGGAGGAAGAGAAAGGAGAAGAGAGAGGAGGGATGAGGGGGAAGGGAGGAGAGGAGTTGAAAGAGTAAACAGGAGAGAAGAGATACCTCAACAGGATGGTGAAGATGGCTGAAAGCAAGAGAAAAGAAAGCTAAAGGGGAGGGACATGATGGCAGGAAAGCAGTCCAGGCAAACAATTCCAGGATGGAGTGTTAAGTGTGGGGAAAAATTGGATGTAGTTATAGTGGCATATGGAACAAGTAAGTTTGCTTGGAGGTTTTCTGTTTTGTAACAACTTAAGCATATTTGAAAGCAGAGTAGGAGTTGGCTAAGAATAAATGGCTGAGATGGTGAAAACATGAAGCCTAGTCCTTCTCCAGCTGGGACCACTGTGTCACAACTCACACAACTTGGGGATTGGCCTGAAAAAGAAGAAGTTTTTTTTTTCTTTTCTTTTCAAGACTGAATGATGGTGTCTGAGTATTCATCAGGGCATGAAAGAGGCTTAATTAAGCAAACGTAGTGGCTGACACTAGGAAGCCTCTCCTTGCATTCAATGGAAGGGAAAAAGACAGAGAGACAAAGAAGCCATAATTGAGAATAGCAAAGGGAAACAAACACACAGGAAAGAAGGTCTAGAATATTCCGTGGAGGGTGGGAAAGGATTTTCAGGAGGGAATGCTGGGTTCTAGCAGAGGCTCCAGACCGGTTGGGACATTAGGCTGTTGGTAGGTCTGGGGGTTGTGACCTCCCCCTGACTTAGGAAAGGAAGGTAGAAGAAATGGGCAGGTTTGCTTCTGAGAAGGAAGATGACAGTGGTTAGTCACAGCAGCAGGAGGAGGGGAAAACAGAACAGAGCAGAGTGGCTTTGAGCTCAGGCTGAGGGGAAGGCTAGAAGGGACAGCAGCAATCCTGAAGTTCTGAGTAAACAGCAGCGCTTTCTACCTGGGAGGTAGATGGTTTAACTTTGAAATGAGAGGAAGGGCTGAGGATGCTAGTTATTCTTTGAAACGGAAACTGGCCTAGTGGCTGTTCAGGCCCTGGAGGGGCTGTCTGAGTTATGATTGAGGTGGGGAGTCACTTAGGGGCAAAGCTGCGTTGGATTGGCTTTTGATCTGGCCTACACTCAACAGGGCTTTTCACTGAAAAGATAGAGAGGAAAGGCCCTGCTGTCAGATGAGAATGAAGCCCCGTGGACCTATGCAAGTGTGTGTGTGTGTGTGTGTGTGTGTGTGTGGTCTTTGGACAGCAAACATTTTGTTTTCAACAAACAGCTTGCGTCTTATGCTTCCTTAATTAAAAGAGAGAGAGAGAGAGAGAGAGAGAGAGAGAGAGAGAGAGAGAGAGAGAGAGAAATACCATACACAAAACAGCTTGTCATTGCTGGCCTCAAAGGAGGAAGACAGGCCACGGAATGTTTTTCAGTAACCAGTTCCCTGCGCCCGTTATCACATGAGAAAGAAACTCAGAGCAACAAAAAAGTGTTCGAGAATGGTTCTTTCAGACAAAAATTTGGTGGAGATTAAAAGAGGCCAAAAGTTCAGATGAGAAGGAGCCACTGCCAAGCAGGCAGGAATGAAGCCAAGGGGAAGGAAAAAGAGTGACTGGCTTCAAATGGGAGTAACCATGGCGAGCTCGCATTTCAATGCTAGAATCTGGTTGAGAAGTGATATCACACAGAGCCCTGATTGTTTATTCAAAGCAGACCATGAGAGAACAGTTGTCTCCAATGGGTACCCGCACAGCTTGGCCTCAAAATTATAAGCGCAGTTCTGAAAGCATCCAGTGCTTCTCCCTGACCTGTTTGGTATTAAGCAAAATGAAAAGAGAGCGCAGAGTTTACTCTCAGTGTTTCTGACGGGTTTGCTTGTGCTGTACACACAGGCAAGCATGCTGGTGTCAGCTGCTGAGCTGCTGTCCTCCTACTCTGTTTGCAGAGGCCACTGGGAACTGGTTGACTGCGTGTAACATCGCTGTTTCCCAAGGCTCGGAGAACAGTGCCTGTACAAAGGGAAAAGAGCCTCAGAACAGCTCAAGGACTATAGGGGTAACGATGAAGCATTGAGCAGCAAGATGAAGATACGCCTGACAAAATCCAGCAGCAGGCTCTACAGTGGCCAGGAATGCACTCACATACATGATGCTCCTTCCAGCCTGACAGGTCATTGGTTACTGCAGGGCAGAGGCCCCCATCATTCCCGTATAGATGATGTCGCTATCAATAGCAAGGGCTTTTGGAAAGGAAAGTGGTCTGTAGCTAGCTAAGGCCCCAAACTTGATACAAAAGCTCCTGTATTGTAGGCCTGTCTGTTCATTGAGGGTAGTATATTCGTTATTTTCTTCAGATTAGAGTGGGGTAACTAGTCCTAAACCATTAGTAACTAACGAGCTCAAATGTCATAAAATAAAGCACATTGGCCATGCTCTGCCATATAAAAGACTGACTGGCTGTCCCTGCTGTGGCAGTATGGGAGTATGCACAGTACTATAGGAAATCCCGAATAATGATTCATCATGGCCGAGGGGAATACAAGCCAAATAAACAAACAACACTGGTTGCCACTCAAATCTGAGAGATCCAGTGTTACAACAATCAGATTTAAAAATATAAAGATTCTCTGCACCCCCTTTCCAGTTTTGAGCTATCAGGAAGCTTTGATAGTAGGACAATTGTCTGAAAGGAAGGCACATCTCTGTTGAACCTCCTTAGAAATGTCATCGCAGATGTGCACAGATGTGTGTCTTTTTGATGACTCCAAAGTCATTCAAAATGGCAATAATGGTGAGCCCCACAACGGTGTTTATTAGTTTATCCATTCTCTCACTCCCGTAAACGCTCCGACTTTTACTTTGCATAGTTCCGTGGTGGAATAAGTATGTTAGGAATGCAAAAATTAATGCATGATAGAGTTATTGGAATGTCCCATGTCATACAAATGTCAAATAAACACTCATTCCAGAAGCCTATGGAATTTTCTTTAAAATAGACAAATTAGATCACACAAAAGTAGAAGACCATTTTCTTTAAAACAAAACAAAACATACTAGAATAACACCAGAAACCAACAGCAAGTGAAACCATAAAAATTAGAAAAACTCCCAGACTGCACAACGCAATCATGGATCTGGAATGGGGTTTGAATAAAACAGGAGTGAAATTTTAAAATCATAAAATCAAGTAAAATAAGAAAGTTCAATGGACCAGAACTTTCTGATTCAGCTAAGTCAGTTCTAAGGCAAAAGTTTACATCTATAATAATTTACAGTAAAAACTCAGAGTTATTTCAAATAAGCAGCCTAATGATGCACCTCTGAGTATTACACAAACAAGAACAAGGCATCTCAGAAGCAGTAGTCAGTGGGAAGTAGATAAAGATGAAGGAAGAAATTAATGAAAGGGCGATTAGAAGAACAATAAATGCAAGCAATCAACAAAAGTTGAGGTTTTGAAAAGGTAAATAAGATTGTCAAACCTCTAGCAAAACTAAGAAAAGGAGGAGAAGGGAGAAAGGAAGAGGCAAATCAAAATTCATACAATTAGGAATGAAAAATGGAACATTTTTCCAGGTTCCAGTGAAATCCGGAAAATCTCTCAAAAACTATAAATTATAAAAATCTTGAAATTCTAGCGTAAATGCACAAATTCCCAGACACGTACAACCTACCAAAACCAAGTGATGGATACAGAAACACTTAAACAGACCCATAAAAAGAGTGAGACTGAAACAACAATAGAAGCTTTCCCCCACAGAGAAAACCTAGAACTGCATGGATTAATTGCTGAGTTGTATCGAGCATTTAATGGTGAACTAACACCAATATTCTTGAAGCCAGCCTTACCATGATGCCCAAACCATATAGGGCTACCAAAGTGGTTTGGTTGTGAAGTTGTTCAGGTGATGTCTGAGTTGTAGTGGACACGCCAGGCTGTGCAGGATGACAGAAGCAAGCCACGTCTGCCAAGGCTTCAAGAACTCACTGGAGCTGACCAGACAGAGAAGCTACCTGTGTCTCAGGCACTGGGACCATGGAGACAAAAGTCACTAAAATTACTGGGGCTTGGACGTCTCCACTGTTAGTGCTGGATGCTCAGCATGGAGCTGTAGGGTTTAACGTGTTCCATGTGTGGTTTTTGGTATGCTTTGGTCCAATGTTTTCCTTGTTATCTTCCATGTCCTCCTTTTTTGAAGTGCAACTATTTCTTCTGCCATTGGATATTTGAAGTATGAACGTTGTTTGGGAGTTTCCAAGGGCTTACGGCTAAGAGTCTACCTTAAGTATCGGAAGAACCATGGGACTTTGGGTAGAGTTGGGCTGTTATGATAATGGAGACTTAAGAAACTGAACTGAATGAAAGATGGCCATGAGCCCACTCGAAATATAGAATGTTGAATAAAAAATGTCCCTAACAATCTCATGTGTTTGAACTCTTGGTCTGAGAGTGGTGATATTGTTTGGGTTGGTTTTAGAACCTTTGAAGAGGCATAGCTGGAAGAGGTGAATCACTGGGGATGGGCCTTTAAGGATTATACCTCAGTTCAGCTTCTGGCCTAAGGACTTTGCAGTTTGCTTCTCTAAGATGTGTGGAGCCCCCACCACACATTTCTACCACTATGACTTCTGCAAAGACTAACGCCATGATGGAAAATGAATCCTCCCAAGTTACTTGAGCTCAAGATTTTTCCATGTGTAGAATGCAATGGGATCATTCTTTCCAAAGTTTTCACTGGACCAAAGACTAGAAGCAAAGATAAAGGCATTGTTTTCATTTGATTGGCAAAGTGCTCTTCGTCTGATCCATAGGTAGCCCTCTGTAGTGGCCTGCCACTCTTTCTTCCTTAGTGGAAACACAAATCATGGTAACTCAAAGGCTAACACTGGGAGATTGTTTTGAAATTCTGTTTCATAACAGAACTGTAGCAGTTGTGAAGGACAGTGGTAGCTGTAGATTTAAGGTTCACTCTACCTACCATGGTGCCTGTAGCATCTACTCTAAGCCAGATAGCCAGTATTAAGGTGATGATAGGCTATGTAAAATATGAAAGTAGCAGATGCCAGTGAGTTTCTAGGCTCTCAATCCAGGGATGAGGAGGAATGTCTTACTCTAATCCAGGGAAGTAGCTTCCAAGCCACAGTAACGTATCTTGGCTCCCTCACACTTGGGCACACAGGTAAATAAATGTGGAAGGAAGGAAGGAAGGAAGGAAGGAAGGAAGGAAGGAAGGAAGGAAGGAAGGAAGGAAGGAAAGAAAGGAAGAAGGGAAGAAGGAAAGAAGAAAAGAAGGAAGGAAGGAGGACTATAGATACCCCATCTCTCTTTCCAAGCCCTATCTATATGAGACCAGAGGTCTCAGAAGCTGATAGAGGTTCTGGCTGTCTCATAGACATCTAAATCCAGAAGAAATAAGCCCGAGTCTAGCTGAAAATGGAGTTCTTACTTTCTAGTATCAGGTTTCTGATTTATCAAACAGTAGTGGGTCCCATTTAATTTGGCAAGCTTCTCTAACATGACGAAGAAGTACAGATCATTCTAATCATCTCTCTCAGAGCACAGAAGCAAACAGACAAGAATGGCATCATTTCCTCAGAATAAAGCCCTCCTGGACTCTGTTCATCAGAGTTCAGCGTGGTAGGATAATTCTCCATAGATACACGGGATGCAGGAGGGGATTATCTCCCGTCTGTTTGTCCTCTCAGCTTTCACGCAGCCTTGGCTGTCTTTTCAAGCTGGGTCCTTCTCAGTGAAACAGGAAATAGGAGCAGGTTCCCAGGCTCTGCCTGCCTCTTGCCACACAGAGCGCATGTCACCGAGCATCGGCACACAGCCAGGGTGAGAGGAAGAAGGTGAACCTTAAGGCCGTTGCATTGTGGCTAGGGAAGGGCCGAGCAAGCCTGTCTGGTCTTCCACCATAAACGTGCAATCACCGCACATCCAGCTCTTCCTGGAGCAGCCCAGAAACATTGCGGCAACAAAGCCTGTTCCTGGGCCGAGCTTGTTTCACCTGGCCCTCTCTGCAACTTCATACAAAGAATTTTTTTTTAAGGCCTCAACGAAGCTCTTCCTGGATCTTCATGTCAAAAAGAAACAGTTAAACAAAAGCTGGACCAAGAAGGAGAGTGCTTACTTGTGACTACTTGTATGAACTTAAAACACAAAGTTTGTGTCAAACCACCTCGCTGCACAGCCCTGTGTAACAACTATATCCACACCCCTCTTAGAACCTATTCTTCACAGCTTAGCCAGAATTATACATTATAATGCTTTGAATTTAATAAAAAAAAATTTTTTTTTGTATGGTGAAAGCTGCCGTTTGTTTATTTTGTATGCTCCACCAGGCTTTCCATGGACCTTACTCTAGAATGGAGATTGCCTACAGCAGTACTTAAATGTCGGGCTGTGTGCTGATGTTCAGTGGCATGTGCTCCGTGTGGCAAGAGGCAGGCAGGGCCTGGGAAACTGCTCCTGTAGACAAACTCAGGAGCTGCAGCAGGGACCATGGAGGAATGCTGCTTACTGACTTGCTTGCTCAGTGTGCTTATTATACAACCCGGAACCACCGGCCCACAGATGGCACATCCCATAGCAAACTGAATCCTCTCACATTAATCACTAATCAAGAAAAGGTCCGAAGGTGTGCTCACAGGCCAGTCTTGTGGTGATGCTGCATAAAAGAAGAAAAACCAATCCTTGGTGTTCTTCACCCAACGGTGGGTCTGATGTATTCAGAGAAGGTTCAGCCTCTGTGCTCTACTGTAATGTAAAGGAGAAGACTCCAGTGGAAGAGAGGCTAATGTGGAAAGAAGAGCAGTAATCCTGCACAAAGGCCAGCCTCTTTATGTGATGGACAGCACAGCAAACCCAGTAACAACAGGGGAGGAAGAACTTCTGACTTAAACTTTTAGAGGAGTCTCTGAAGAGAGAACATCGTTCTCCTAGTTTGACTGATTCCGAACAGAGAACAAAGCCACAATGAGACAGTGAGACTCCATACCCACTTGTTAGATCTTGTGCTGGGGTCATTTCTTTCAGTGCTGTGCTGCTTTCAGCATATGACCTTAGACCTGGTCACCTCATCTCTCTCTCACACACACATTTTATTCTTAGTTCAGGGCATGAATGGATCACAAAAAAAAAAAAAAAAAAAAAAAAAAAAAAAAAAACCTAGGGAATGTGGTACAATTGAGCCTGTTCATTCAGCCTGGCTTGTAGGGATTAGTTACATTGGAAATCCAAGATAGAGTAAGGTTGAGTACAATGTTTTTTTCTTAGCAGTAAGCTAATTTTGAATAAATTCAATATACACTGTGTAAGCAGGATGAGTATAACTAAATGTTCCAAGAGCTCATTATTACCATGGTTGCATGGTGGCTGAAAGCGATTTGTAAGGACAAGTTCCCAAAAGCATTTCTCAGAATCCACACAATCTTACGGAAGCACTTCCTTCTTCTTGAGTTGCCCAGCTTATATCAAGATGACCAAAAACCTAGCCAGTGCATCTTTATTTTTCTCAAAGTCTTTTCTCAACTTTGGGGAGCCTGACATTCTGTCCACCAAATGCAGCATTCATTTTGTAGTAATAGTCTGTGTCTTCAGTGTTTTTCTTTAGCTTTTTCTTCGACTCTGGCAGCTTCCATTCCCTGTCCTGCAGGCTCTCTGTCTATTCATGAACAGTCTCAGCACCCTAGTCATTTTTAAATTCCTGGTCTGAAAAAAATCCCAACATCTCTGCTCCGTGCTTGTTCTTTCTCTTCAAATCAAAGTTTGATTACTTTTGTCTTCTAGTCTACATGGTAATAGATTTTATACCCAGCTAGGACACACTAGATTAAAGGAATGTCTGGAAGCCAACCTTCAGCAGTGCAAGGATCAGGCCTGTGAATAGGGAAAGCGTGTAGCCGCCCTGCTGTTAAGTCCCAGTTTTTGGTGAAGCTGCGAAGCTCACACATGGTCTACAGTTTCTCTTCTCTCTCCATGGATGAGGAAATGAGGCAAGAGTGAACTATGGTTTGGCATTTCTCTCCTTATACATAGAGAGGTTGCAGTTCTGGGAGATGCAAACTTCCCTTCCTGCTAAAATGGTGACAGCACCTCAGTGGGGAGCTGGAGTTTTGGCTAACCTGCTTCGGAGGCAAGACCCTGTAGAGACCAGAATGCTCTGGTATACCTCAGTACCATGTTCTGTCTGTCTGTCTGTCTCTCTGTGTGTGTCTCTCTGTGTATGTCTCTGTCTGTCTTCATCCGTCCCTCTCCCTCTCTCTCACACACAGGAATTTGTGGTTGGTATTTACCTTGGGACCTTGCTTAACCTAGCAGAGGGAACCCTTGCAGACTTAGGAGGAACCCCAGGATCCAGCCCCTCTGGAGTTTTCCACTCTCACAGTTGCCTGAACTGAGCTTCCGGAAATTTGACAAGTAAATCTCACCTGTTTCTCAGTGTTGTTCTGAACCAGGTCTCTGCTCCATCTGCCATGGTCTCTTCACCCCGTCTTGGGGGCTATGGTTGTCCCTGTGCCCTCATCACTTTTGGAGATCAAGGAAGGGCTTCTGGCATTTCAGTCAGTCCAACTTTGTATTCTTTGTTAGGACAGCATGGTTTCTCCTAAGATCCTGGCGTGAGGATCTGGTGAGGTGAGGATGTTGTATTTAAGAGTGAAGAACACAGGAAAATACATGAAAATTATTCATGGAGAAACTCTGCTGGAGGCTTATGAACCTGTCAAGTCGTTTTAATAATTCAAGTTTTAACAGCTTTATGCACAAGATAAAACTTTGATTTTTTTTTCAATGATGAATATAGTTATACATTGGTATAAACATGAAAATAGAGACTTTGGAAAACTCAATTAAATGACTTACACAAGTCTTGGGCAAATGCTAAATTGTGAACATAGACAGGCTGATGCATGCAGAAAGTACTGAAGTCACATATCATCGCAAACATTGGTCACCAGCCATGACTGGCAGGATGCCCAAGAAGAGAAACTTGGGCAGTGTCTAAGAAAACAACCACAGCCTGTTCCGCTAGATAATTAGATTAACTCTTTTACTTTTATTCAGTAGCAAATATTCTAGGCATATGTCTAACCTTGGGGACACCTACCTCCAAAAATTAATGACTTATCCTTGACAAGATCACATTTCTAGGAGCTAGAAATTATTTCAACGTTCATGTCACTGGAACAAGGACACTTCTCAGGATCTTTTGGCCTTTCAAGACTGGTGGTTACACCCCCGATACAGACATGACCTTTTATAGAATGTGATTATCTTAAAGCATCACTATTTGGAAGCTATTCTTGTGAATTTCAGGTATTTTATTTTTCTTCATGGGAAATTGTAGTTGCATATTTGGATTATTTAGAATGGAGTCATTGGCGTTGCCAAGTGACTTGACGGTGTTTATTTCTACCTGCTTCTCTTAGAAAAGATGGCAATAAATCCACCCTTAAAAGTAAGGTATAAAGGAAATGAGCCAAATCTGTTTAAACCCAGATCTCTGTTGGTGCTTTGATACTGTTATATGCTGTTTTCTTTTGTGCTATGATCAAGAAGTCAGAGCTCTCAAAACATTTTAAAAGTAATTCCATTGATCGAAAAACAATCTCAAAAGAAAGGTGGTAACGCATGTGTGAAATGCCATTCAAGCAAAAATGCCACCTTCTTTTCATTTCATCAGGCAGGTCAGAGCAAAGGAGGTTTTCTCTCAGGAGTTACCACTCTTGGTTATGCATTCTGTTTACCCGGGGAATACTACAAACATTGTTGCCTGGAAGCTGCCTGCCTGCGGGACTTTGGGTTGATTTCTGAGGTAGGATTCTCTTGGTTACTTTTCTATTGCCTGTAAAACACACCGTGACCAAAACAGCTGTATAGAACAAAGCATTGATTCATGAGCTTACAGTTTCAGAGCATGAGCCTGTGACATTCATGGGAAGGAGCATAGCAACAGACAGGCAGACATGGTGCTGGAACCATAGAAGAGAGCTAACATCCTAATCCATGAACATGAGGCAAAGAGAGACAGAGACAGGGACACTGAGAGACAGAGACAGACACAGAGACACAGAGACAAACAGAGACAGAGAGACACATAGAGAGACAGAGAGATAGAGACAGAGTTAGAGACAGAGACAGAGAGCTCACTGGGAATGTAGCAGAATTTTGAGCCTTTAAGGCCCACCCCTAGTGACAGACCTTCCTCCAATAAGGTCATACCCAAACAGCATTTCACTGTGTGAACCTTGAGAAAATTCTCATTCATACCATCACGGGGACCCTCGGGCTCATTGGAAACATCAACAACTAGACAACTCCAGTCACTGAAGTGTCACAGGGAAGGGGGCCAGAAACACATGTACTTCATCAAGCAGAAGGGAGGAAAAGAAAGGCAAAGCAAAGGGAAAGTTGGCTAGGTAAGACTCCTCAACGGTTGGCAGAGATAATGATTATCTTATGTTCCTACTTTGGAAGCGCTCATTGTGAACGGAGTCCACTCTTGATGTTAAAAAGAGACCAAGGAGTCCAAGGTTAGGACAACACCGTTATCTCACGCCCAGGGCCTCAGAGACTAGCTCTGAGAGCTGCTGCTTCAGTTACACCTCAGATTTGCTACGCAGGATGGTGAGAGCCAAGACCAGCTTCAGGTGGGGACTGAGGTTTTGAAAGTATCCATTATGTGTGGATAAATAAATACAGGTTCAGAAACTAGTGGTATAGAAAGACGGATGCAGATGTGAATGTGCATGTCGCCTGAGCTGTATATATGTGTGTGTGTGTGTGTGTGTGCATTACTCACAAGTGCACACACACACACACACACACACACACACACACACACTTTCTTCCTTCATCTTACGTCCTGCCGTCACCTATGCTTTATCAGTGGCTCATGGTTGGTGATACCTTCCGGTTTTCGGTCCATCTTGGTCTTTCTTCTTCTTTTTAACATCCACATCCAACTTTTCCTTTTCCTCCTACAACTTTCAGCTCCTTAATAAAAATATTGCTCGTTTCATTTCCCAAATTCTCCCAGACCTACAGCACTTCTTTCCTCCTTGAGGCTTTGCCATCACCTCTAGTCCTGACTGTTTTTTTTTTTCTGTCTCGATGCTTATACAGTATTTGCTCTTATTGAAATGCCCAGTTCTGATTTTTCTCATGTGACTTTGAGCATAGGAGCTGTAGAAAGCTAGTTTTTTGTTTTGTTTTTTTTTGTTTTTGTTTTTTAATAACTGGAGAGCTTGTATGCATGAAGAATGAGGTATTGCTTGCACGCTAGAAATCCGACCTCATGCAAAATCCTAATCAAGTGGAGTGCTAATGTTTGCTTAAAGGTTGTTTTGGAGTTTGGAGTGAAATAACTAATTCCATTAGCTGCTATAAGCCAGCATAGCTCTATGTCTGGAGAACTCTCTCTTGGATTATTGTAGGGCGAATGTCTCGTCCAGATGGTGATGATTATTTAAACACTTCAGGTTTGGAATGTGGAAGACATATGCCCGTGATCCCAAAGAAAGATCTGTACAGAGCTTTTCCTTGTTTTCAGAATAACTCAATGCACTTTTATAATTTTTAACCAATATTCTTGCCATGTATTATCTACACAATATCAAGACTCATGAATTTAGAAATAGAAAATTCCACACGTGGATTTAAGAGCTGTGCTTTTCTGATGGAATTTGGATTACACTGCAGATATTAATATTCACTTCTTGAAAGCGCACACCCACCTGACTATTCTTTTAAACAGATTTCTTTTTTTTTTTAAAGAGCCACTTTGGGTTCATAGAATATGTGATCAGAAAAAGCACTCTGAGTTCCCCCGTAAGCTGCCCCCTCACTGGAACAGCCTTTCCCACCGTCAGCACGAGGGTGTACATTTGTTGCAGTCAGTGAAGCTACAGAGACAAATCATTGTCACCTAATGCCTGTGGTTCACTCTTTAATCTGTGCAGTCTGTGTCTGGACAAGTGTATAATGATGTGTAGTTACCCTTAAGGTACATTCATTTCTCCCACCCCCTAAAACTCTGGGGACAATTCATCTCTTTATGTTCCCTGTAGCCCTGCCAGGGAGTCCTAGAGTTCAACAATCACAGGATGAAGCCTTCTCTGATAGGTTTATTTCATTTGTAGTGTGTATTTAATTTTTCGGATGTCTTTTCACATCTCCACAGCCTGTTTAGTTTTAGGGCGCCAAATAACTTTTATCCTTCCGTCGTATAGATTATCAGTTGCCTCCTGAAAGATACTTCAATTGTCCAAGTTTCAACAATTATAAACATACCTTTCAAAACATCACTGCAGGCATTTCTGTCTGTACTTAGTTTTAACTCATTTGAGGAATCATGAGCGAGAGCTGTTACTGAGAACTTTAAAGTATAGTTCTCGATTCAAACTGTGCTTTCACAGCCACCGATACTTGCTACATGGTAGATTAATTCTACAGTGTCCCCACAGAGACGTTTCCATTAGTAGATCTAGCCCTCAAATGGGATGCCACAGCCTAGAACTCTTCATTTGGAAGAAGACAAATGGCACAACTCCCAACACATTCTGAGCATCAGCAGAATATGCATAAGACAGAGAGGGGCTGATACCCCTGTACCAATGCTGTCCTGTCAGAAACCTCAATTTAAACGGAAGTAGTCAGAGGAGGTCACTTACTCAACTGGGAAAGTTTACGGGAGCTATGAAGGGTAGGGTTAAAGAGAAGTATCGTTTGGGGGAGAAAGAAACCAAGGCTAGTGAACATGACTTGGTAAATATTTCAGTTCCAAGTGGGAAGCCATTGTGAGCACAGGATGCCTGGGATTTCTTAGGAGTAGCTTGCAACCTGCTCTCTCCAGATGCTCATCCTGGGAATGGAAGCTTTTATATGAAAGCTGAAATTCTTTTGCTTCACTTTTTTTTTTAACTTTGTATGCAACTGCAATATAAATAAACTACTCCAGGAACTCTAATGTATGCCGCAACCAGAAGATAAAAGTGTATTTTTTTTCTGCCTAGCAATAGATAACCTAAAGATTTAATTATATCCATGACCAGTTTCGACCAGTGATAGAGCTTGACAGAGTCTTGTAAGATCGGCAGTCAGCTATTGGATACCTTGTAGGAGCCAATGTGCTGCCAGGTGGGGTTCGTGGGGCTTGTCAGAACAGAGTTAGACTCTGTAGAGACACATGGATTTGCAGTCACGAGTAAGTAGTAAGAGTTCAAGGATCAGCCACATTCAAAGTATTTGGAATCCAAAGATAATATGAGCCTAGGTCCCTATGTGATCACATGGAGTTTAACAGCAGTGCTGGTCACAGCCTCCTGAAAGGGGCTGGGGAGCCCTTTCTATTTGGCCCGTGTTATCTGCAATCTCTGCTAATCACACTGTGTTTTGATTTCTAGTAAGTCCTCTGAGGCCATCCTCTGCCCCACTGCCTTCCTCCAGGAGCCCTGCTCTAGAAAGCCTCCATTTCCTGTTAACACATACACGTGACTGGAAGAAGAAATTCTCCCAGAATTCTAGTTAAGGCTGTTATTAGAAGCTAGGTCTCTAGGTTATAGGCTTGGTGGTAGGGTGCTCACAAACTGAACCTCTATAAATACTAAATATAATTTTAATTTAAACATCTTCTTATATTGGGAAAAGATCAGCTGACATCAGAGATTATGGTGATTTGAACAGGAATAGCCGTGGCTGCCCTAGCCTCAAATATTTGAATGTTTGGTTATTAGGGAGACACAGTATTTGACAGAGAAGTGTGGCCTTGTTGAAGAAATAGTGAAAGTAGGGGTGGGCTTTGGGGTTTCAAATGCTTAAGCCAGGCCTAGTGACTCTCCCTTCCTGCTGCCTGCTGATCTGGATGCACACACGCACACACACACACACACACACACACACACACACACACACCCTACACACAAACACATGCACGCATATACACATAAGAAAATGGAAATAAACACACTATGTAAAAGTTTATAACTCAAGGATAAAAACGTCACGCCTCACATATTTTGAAGAAATTTGAAAGAAAGTCAGTTCGTTTGTTGATGTTGCAGTTTTTGTTTTTATTTGAGACAAGATCTCATTACATAGCCCCGGCTGTCCAGGAACTCATGACATAGATCAGGCTGGCCTCAGCTACCTCTCCATCACCATGTCTGCCGGCATGCTACTGTTCTTCCTGCTATGATTATCATGGACTAAACCTCTTAAACTTTAAGCCAGCCCTAATTGAATGTTTTCCTTTAAAAGAGTGTCCATGGTCATGGTGTCTCTTCACAACAGTAGAACAACTAAGACAGGGATGTTGAAGATGGTAACTATGGAGGTAGGATCTTTATGCCCTTGGATTGTAGTTACCCCAGAGATAACTCTTTGATTGTATTGCAACCTGCATATCACTAATCTATGTGGCTTGATACTGGGGATGAAATGCATAGCCCTCTTTGGCAAGCATCCTTTCTAGCAACCTCATATGTCTCCTGGTATGGTCACTGGTAGAGCCCATATGTATGATGCAGCTTCTCTCTCAGTGCAGGCCTTCTATCCCTGCGTGATAGAAGATGCCTACAACAGTGCCTGTCACTTGCCACTGATCAGCTATTACCAAGGAATTTTACTATGTGAATAATATAAGACGAATGGTCACTTGTTAAACTTCTTACTCACGTCTAGTCCCTAAGAAACATCATGTCTATTACTGACATGAAAAATGTCAGCCTGAAAATGAATTGAAAATGGCACTTATGGAGAAAAAGTCAGAATGGGGAAATGAAAAGACAGACAAAATTGATGACTCTCCTTTTGTATACAACACTATCCTGGAATAGTTTTATTACCTAGCTGTAGGGTCTACCAAGTCCATGCAAGATGTCACAAGCCGGAACAAGCAATGGCTGAACACTGAGGATACTTATTTTCTCCCAAGATGGGAGCACTATCCCTGGCCATCGATGTTAGCCCCTCGGGCATGACACAGTAGAGTGTAAAGAAGGGCTGGTCACCATGGTGGGCCTCACATGGGAAGTACAAATCTTGCTTCAAGATGGATCACGGGTGTGAACTCAAGCATCATTCAGGTCAGAGGAAATCAGTCCTTATTCACTCAAACCCCACATTCATGAAGTGTGGCTGATATTATGTTTTTGCTTGCTTGCTTGGCTTCTCTTTGTACCCATGTGGAGTTCTTTCAGTTTGATTGGCATGTCGTTTTTATTTGTTTTTTTTTCCAATTTTTCTTCTGTACATACATGTATGAAGTGTTCACGTCTGCATATGTGTGGGCACACACGTCTGTAGGTGTCCATTCACGTGTATGAACATAGGGAGGGCCCCAGATTGACAGCAAATGCATCCTTTATCAGTCTTCTACCTTCTTCATTGAGGCAGAGTCTCTTATTCAAACCCAGAGCTCAGTCATTGGCTAGTCTTAATATCCAGCTTGCTCTGGGCAACCCTGTCTCCATTTTTAAGTGCTACATGTTTTTGTCCACCAGGTGGGTGGAATACCGTGCCTGCCTGGCGCTTTTGTGGTTTCTGTGATCTAAACTGGTCTCCGCGCTTGTGTATCAGGCATTTCAAGCATTCAACGACCTTTCTAGCCTTAGTTTTGTGGTTTTGAGACAGCACATCACTATATCTTCCAGGTTGACCTCCACTTCATGATCCTCCTGCTTCTGCCTCTGCAGTGCTGTGATTGAAAGCTACAAGCACCGCATCTGGTTAACATATAGCTCCAGCCAATGGGCCCCAACAATTCCCCCGGACTTTGAAAAGGGATGACACCTGTGTCTCTTCATAGCCTGCTCTTCTGGGTACCACTGACAAAGTGGGACAGCATTCCTGAAAGTGGTCTCATGTGAAGACATCCTCATTACTGAAAGCTACAGCATGTGTTCAAGTGGAGTCTGTGTGAAACCAGTGGCAGAAGAGGAAATGTTTAACAACTGGCTC
The DNA here is from genome assembly GCF_030254825.1 of Meriones unguiculatus. Lineage (NCBI taxonomy): Eukaryota > Metazoa > Chordata > Mammalia > Rodentia > Muridae > Meriones > Meriones unguiculatus. The sequence goes on from NC_083366.1 coordinate 62,725,242, forward strand.
TGAAGTTGTTAACCAATTGGTTTGAGACATTGATTTGTAAACTAATGTGGGGTAAACACATTCATCGTGACCCATTGCAGGATCCCTGGGCAAGACGACTGAACTGTTGGGAACAGATGTGTGCCATATGCTCTCTAGAGCTAGAGCAAGCCAGTTCTAGCCAACTTGGTTTGCTTGAATGACTACCCACATTTCTACCCTCTGCTTCTGAGATTAACTAACAAGATTTTTCTTAAGCTTTAATAAGATCTTGTGGCTGCTTTTACTTTATAGAATCTTCAGAGGAGTTAATACTTTTCCAAGAAAACCTCCAATGTCCAGGTTCTGAATGTTTTATCTAAAATAAGCACATACTTTATCTTTTTTCCCCGATTCTTCACATTCTTTCATTCCTCTTCTTCTGCTCTTTCAAAGTTTTCTCACCCCCCCCCATTTCCCTATCAACCTTCTTCCCTTTTTTCTTTATTTGTTCCAATCTAGAAGTAGTCTATTGCTCCCAATCCCTGTATGTAACTGTTCTCACATCCTTCCCACTTACCACAAAGAGTGAGAAGTAAAGAAGAATTCGACAATGGTTGGCTCTATGTCTGCAGGTTTCATATTTGTGGATTCAATCAACCACAGACCCCAAATAATTGTATCTCTCTTGAGGTCATACAACCATACAGCTCATTTTTAGTATTGTTCCCTAAAAATAATACCTAACAACTGTTTCCATGGTATTTTTATTCTCTTAAGACTTATAGGTCATCTAGAAATGAGCTAAAGTACACAGAGGGATAGGAGTAGATTGTATACATTATTTATATATAAGGGAGTAGAGTTACAGGCAGTTGTGAGCTTCCTGACAGGGATTCTGGAACAGATCTTAGGTCATGTTCAAGAATAGTAAGTGCCTATCAGGTCTCATCAGGACTGGCTGCATTGTCTTCCTCTGTGGCTTGGCAAGGCTGCACCTCCCAGGGGGAGGTGAGCAGAGAGCCAGCCCTGAGTTCATGTCAGAGACAGCCTCACTTCCCCTTGGAGACTGAGTCCATGGGCTACATCTGAGCTGGGGTTTTAGGTCCTCTCCATGGATGGTCCTTGTTTGGGGTATCAGTCTCTGCTGGGCCCACAGGGCCCAGTTTTTTGGTTTTGCTGCTCTACTTTTGGAGCTCCTGTTCCCTCCAGCTCTTCCTGTTCCCCTTCTTTCCCTATCGGTGGACTAGGGGAGGAGCATAGGGGGAGAACAGGGAGGAAGGGGGTCACAGCCAGGATACAAAGTGAATAAATTTGAATAAATAATAATAATTAATAAAAATTAAAAAATGAGTAGTAAGTGCTCTTAAACAGCAAACCACCTCTCTAGCTCCAGGTGTAAATGCTTCTCTCCCCTGGTCAATTTGAACAGTCCTGGTGAATTTGAACACTCATTTGCTTGTGCAAGAAAATGTCTGACTTCTCTCAGTGTACCACTATTTATGTTGCCAAATGCATACTTTCTTGATTCCTTTTTCAGTAACTGTGGTAGTTATTCTCCTCTCTTCCCTACCAATTCTGTCACTATCTCTTGGTGCCCTTGGCTCTGACTGGGATTAGCAAATAAGGGACTAGGCAGGGACTGTAGATTGGGAGGAGGATAAGTGTAGACAATTAACTCTCTTCCTTTTCTCCATTTGCGTGCTGGCTCTCCCAGGGCCTGCATGTCCCCTTATCACAGCTCTCTCAAGAGGTCCTCTCTCTCTGGATCCAGAGTTACTGCCTCCCAGAACTTTGTTTTCCACACGTGCCTTTTCACTCTCGCTCCATTGCTTGTGATAGTATCTATTCCTTGGTAGATAAGAAAATGCCTACTTGTTCCACATAAGGAAACAGTGACAGACTAATATAAGTGTATCACTGAGGTCCAGCTTGGTGAACTAATGACTTTTACTAAGGCTCTTTATAGGAGTATGGGCGAGGGTTTGTTTACAGAGGCAAAAATGAGTCAAAGACAACTGCATCACCAAAAGCTCATGCCAGCATGGGCGACAGCTCACAAAAGCTAAAAACCTAAATGTCACTGCATGGCATGTGGCTAGCTCCTTCAGACAGCTCAGGTCGTCTAAGCCTATTATAGGCAGCTCACTGGTCTTGCTTCTTCTAGAAAAGTTGGCTTGTCTCTGCCTCTTCTAAGCATCTGGTCTGATCTGAGCCTCTTCTTGGTAATGGCCTTGAATAAGCATGCACTTACTGTTCATATGCACTTGGGAGGGAGGGACTTAGTGAATCTGGTCAGTTTCAGGGACTTCCTGAAATCACTGGGTAGTTTACTTTCTGTGTTTTAACAACCTTCCCTGCCATATTGAATGTCTAGCTTACCTTTAAACACCCTGTGTCTTAAGGAGCTTCTCATCAGTATGGAATGCTTTATCTAGGAGGGAATTGCTGTATGACCCTTGTTCTTGAGCTCCTTGGTGTCTCTTTTCTTTCGCCCTAAGTGTGTCAACCACTATATAGTTATTCCATTGTTCCATAAAACTTAGGTTTTCTGCTAGGACTTTCGAAGTCAATGTCAAGCAGTCCAACTATAACTGCTCCTGAAGCACTTTTTTTCCCCCATGGAAAATTACATTATAAAAGTATGGGAAATCTGGAGACTTTTGGGCACAATCCAAGTGATTCTAATTACATTAAGAAAGATTCTTGAGCATCTCTTCATTGGAAATTATCTCCCACTCTGGACTCCTTAAGGCATATATGTACTACTCTCTTAATGAATGTATATACTACATCAAAATAGCAATTTCTCCTGCCAGATTTGAGAGTGAGCTTTAATTTGGTCTTCTAATGTGCTTTGTAAACTCATAAACTGAGTTACCTTCCATTGTCCCCTTTCCAAAGACCATTATATACCCTAGGGGTTCAGAGCATCAGTAGATTGACAAGGCATAATTCAATCCATAGTTGAATTTACAGTTCAGGCATCACTTTCATAAAATTAAGTTCTAGGTTGTTGAAGTCTCAGATGTGTATTCTTGCTGCCAACTTTTCACACTATGTGCAGCCTCAGCACCATCACCTTTCGGTGCTGCGTGTCAGAATCATCCCCCTCTCCAAAACAGATCCTTAGCTTGATTTTTGTTCTTCTTCCAAAAATCATCTATTCTCCTAATAACACAAGTCATAACTTGGACTCACCTTGGAATGTAATCTCTCCTACTTCTTCATCCCATCTTGGCAAATTCCTTTGCATATATTAGTTTTTTGTAAATGCTCCAATCAATCTATTTTTGCCAAAATTATTACCACATAGTAAGTTGCCTCCAAACGCCTTAGAATTTATACCCCTGTGGTATTTGAAAGTTAGCATAAATATCAAAAGCTAAATTCACCCTTCTTATATTATAGAGGAACCAAAAGGGACAAATGATTTAATCTCACAATCTGAGGACACATATTTGGCAAACTTAGATCAAACTCTATGTGCCTGGCAACCTGTGTGGCATGCCTCTGTTGTCCCAGGATTTACCCTGTTCCTGCTGCCTTACGCATCTGATTGCTGGCCTATCCATGGCATATCCTTGCCTCAGAAACAAGTTCTCATTGTGTCGTTGAAGTTGGCCTTGCATTACTGTCCTTTTGCCTCAGGCTTCTACTTTCAGGCTGAATTATGTGCTTAATATTCAATCTATTTGTTTCCAACATATGTGTATAAGGCCCTTCCTCCCATGTGCCCTTTTTTATTTTAAATGTGCCTTCTCTGTTCCTTGTCTTTGGACCTTATTCGCTTTCATATTCTCTCTTTTGTGCCTTCTGATATCGCTATAACTGGGTATTCTACCAACTCCCTTTATTCCAGCTTGGAATTTTATTTGTATTTATTTGAAATTACTTGACAAAACCTGTAGAATATTCAAGATACTTAAGTCTCTTTATTCATCTCTAGTCACTTGCTCCTTTCATCTTGTGACCACCAGGTTCCGTTCTCTGTATACGATCTCTGCAAACACCATGGCCAGCGAATGTCAATCTGCAAGAGGCAAGAAGGAAATCTCGTTCAACATGACACAGTAGCCAGTGTTGGTTAAAACTTTGTGAGTCTGACATCGGTGCTCTATTGTAGGCATAGCATAATTTGGTGAAATTTTTTCCTGGTGATAATTAATTCAATCCTATGTGTGCAGTAATGTTTAAGACATACATACAACAAAATTCTTTTTAAAGCATATGTGACATCTTCCATAAAGATAGGTTCTGTCGCTTGACTGGCCATCAGTAAGGGTCTTGGGGGAGGATATGGTACAGTTTCAGCCTTACAGGTAGCACAAAGGCCACCAGGCTATTAACCACCTCTACACCAGCCTTCTAGGAGGAAAGCAGATTATACATCTTTCTCTTTGAAGAAACAACCCTGCATGTTTAGCATTCTTAGTTTCCCTAGTGTTAGTCAGTGAGCGCAAGGAGCTATGTGCCTCCTACATTTGCATAATGATGGTGGATTTTAGGATTCTAGGATTTAGTTTGAAGAGTCTGGATGCATTTTTCCAAATGTGATTGTTTTTAATTCGGTAGGAATTTTATTTCAGTGTCTTAACACGAATACCTCACACATATGTTTGAAAGTAACTTTGAGTCTGAGAGCTGGTGGTGCCCCAAAGTTCTATGACAGTCTCTGTCTCCTCCAGAGGATGAAAGACCTTCCAGCAGTAGGAAACATTAAGGAGTAACAGGAAACTTCCAAAAGCAATGACCAGCGAAGTAACAGAAGACTGTGGTACAACGGCCAAGGGGGCAGGATGTCCAGTCCTGTTTCCATCTTCAGAGTCAACACTGAGGATAAAAATGATGTACAAATCCTGAGAATAGTTCTGAGTATATTGTTCCCTTTGTTAGTGGAGGATACGTTCCACACTGAGTGGACATTTACAGCTACAGCTAGTACTGGACCTTGAATAACACACACACACATACACACACACAAATAAAATATTAAAAAATTGAGAAATAGTAATCAGATAAGGGCCCACATACATCACTTAAATGTGACTGTAAGATAAAGCAATTGAGGTAATTGTTATTGAAGAATAATACAGATACACTGTAAACCAACACAAATTAAATTTCATCAAGGCAACAAATGCAGAAGAGACAGGAATAACAGTTATTAATTATCTTTCATATTTGCTAATAAATGGTGGTCAAAATTAAAGTGAATTTCAATACTTTCTTCTGCCTATAACTTATCGCTAAGTTAGTTTTCCTTTAAAAACTTGAATGATCTTTTGGTATCCATTCACCAGATGACTAAATGAAAGAAGTTCTCCATTTCTTTCATTCACCATGTTTGCTTTCCATGCCCAAAGAAATTCATGTTAAATTATTTAGAAATGGCCACATCTAGCGTCTAGCAGGGGCTTGAGAAATGCCGTAGCAGTTAGAGTTGGCTCACAATCACTTCCAACTCCAGCTCCTGAGGACCCCATGTCCTCTCCTGAACTCTAGGTGTTCCCGACTCAGAAGCACATTCTTTCACATATAGACACATAGTTAAAAATAAATAAATCTTTAAAAAAAATCTTTAATGTCTGCTGTATTCAGGTATTACTTGTATGGGCTGGTGAGATTTGTCAGTGGTTAAGAATGCTTGCTGAGGAGCTCATCAGGATTATTTTGCATGTCATGTTGATGCAGTTTGAAGAAAAGACTGATTTAATCCTGATGAGTGCCTCTTCAAGAAAGAATAATTCTAGTAAACAGTGGATTGTGTAGAAGTTAACTGAAATCATATGTCTGCTTGTTATCTATGTAAGCATATACCTAAAATTAGCTTAATATAATTAAAACTGATATTTTGGATTAAAAAAAAGATGTTAAAAAAAAAGAATGCTTGCTGACCTTCCAGAGGGCCAAGGTCATACTCATCCCTAGAAGCCACTGTAACTCCAGATCTGCAGATCTGACGCCTTCTTCCAGCCTCCTCCATCACCCAAGACCACGTGCAAATTCACACAGACACACACTCAGTACATAAATAAAAGAAAACAATATTTAAAAGAAACAACACATTTATATCAGCATTCCACTTTTCAATTATTTCGTCTTTTTTTTCTCTTACCTATATACTTCACTTCTCAGTTTTTCTTTAATGTTCTTTCGATATATGTCACAGAAGAGTAATGATTTTTATTTTAAGTAAGATAGAAAACAGTTTTATTAAAGTCATATCAGTTTAAAATCACCAGGTTAAGTTTCTAAATTTTAAAACATTCAATTTTCAGTGTAGTTGGATTTAGTTCAGGTGATATTCATCATCGCCTTAGATTGTCATGTCATCAGTTTAAAATTATCTTGAAAAATTAATCTTCTGAAATTCTCATTAAAACCCCATAGAAACATCACTGAAAAGAGAGGGGGAAAAACTATAGAAACTAAAGAAGACTAGCTTTAGGGACTCACAAATCTTCCCAAGATATTGAGGCTTATACCCTTCGCTCCTTCCAGGAAATATGTAGTTTCTTTTTCACCCACTTTGTTATAGCCCATAATTCTTGCTTAGTCATCAGTTCATTTGTTTGCTACCAGGATGCAATAGGGAGGAGGAGGAGGATATTGTCTAAGGAAGACTAAAGCAGAGCAGAGCGCAACGGAGGAAGTCTGATAAGTTATGGAGGGATGAACACATAGTCATCTACATAAGTATGTCTCTGCCCTGCTATCACAACAAATAGAGCCAGAATCTTAGGAAATGAGTCTGTTAGGCCAGTCACTCTTTCACGGAATCCTCTTCATGCCATTTCTGCAAGACCAGAAGACATCCATGATGACTCTTTCATCTTCATAAGTATCCCAGAAATCATCAAGGTAAAGGGAGAGAAACTGTAAGTCTCATTGTTACGCTTCTCTTTCCCATTGGCTTAAAAATAACATGCTCCACCTTCACCTACAGCGCATTGGCTAGATCCGATCACAGCGCCTTGATCTGGCTGCAGAAGCTTTGTTCAGAAAAGGGAGAGTGAATGCAATCTGAGAATTGCGTAAAATTGCCTCCTTCACAGGACTTGAAAATGATAGTTAATAACCACCAATTGTAACAGCTTAAGACATTAAAATAGCATACAACTCAGAAGAATTTTTATTGCAGATAAGAGAAAGAGAAACTAGGATTCAGAGTAAATCGTTCACCTACCTTCCCCCCCCAAAAAAAAAACCCAAAATTAAAATAGCGATACCTGTCTAGTTTTTGTTTGCACTGTTGCTCCTAGTACAGAAAACTGGGAGAAAACTGTTGAGAAAAAAAGAAATAGCAAATCCAATGTGTAAATGTGTCTTTCTTGGTTTTGTGTTAGTATTTGTGACCTCACGTACATGTCTTTTCTCATGAGACATAATGTGCTTAAAGTGAGCCACATTGTGACAGATAGCAATACTTCATTCCACTTAAGACTGAGTATTCTAACCCTTGGATAGACCAAAATGTTGCCTATTCCTTCATCAACCAATAGATATTTGGGTTTGTTATGGGCTAGGGGAGAATGGATAGTAATTGCTAATGAGTAAGAGTTGGGGTGGTGAAAAAAGTTCAGCAATTAATATTCTAATGGCAGAATAACATTGTTGATACATGGAAAGTAAGTGAGTCAGACCCTGTAAGGATACAATTTATAGTCCATAAATTACGACACACTTAAAAATTTTGGGACTGGGTGTGTAACTCAGAGGCAGGATGATTACCTGGCATGTAGAAGGCCTTTGGTTCAATTCTTCAGGACTGAAAAAAATATGTGGCTAAAAAATTTATCCAGAGTCGGGTGTGGTGGCACGTACCTTTGATTCCAGCACTCAGGGAGGCAGAGGCAAGCAGATCTCTGTGAGTTCAAGGCCAGCCTGGTCTACAAAGGGAGTCCAGGACAGCCAAGGCTACACAAAGAAACTCTGTCTCCAACAACCAGTATATAGATGTGTATGTGTGTATGTGTATATGTATATTATCTGTATATATATATATATATATATATATATATATACATATACATATATATATCCAGGTATAGTCAATGAACAAAAGAAAACTATGAAATGAAGTATAGCTTGTCCATATAAAGATACATGATTTCAAAGGGCACATTAATGTATGAAAGTACTAGGGACTTGAGTGATGTTCATTCAATGCTACAAAATTAGCTCCTGTTGGAGAAGATAGATTTCAAAGGTTGGGAGGGGAGTTCTACTCTCCTCCATTGTTCCCAATTTTTTACAGAAGATTGATTTCAAGACTTATATAGATACAATAATCTCAGTATGGTCAAGTTGTTTGTATGTATATGCATATGCATATGTATATTATATGTATATATATATATTTGATGTGGTATATGCATATAATCTGTGCACATTCTCTCGTGCACTTGAAATTACCTCTGGGTTAGTTATAACTCGTTGTCTTATGTAAATTGCTATATTAGAGATACCACATACAATATAAGTATCATGTGAATAGTTGTCACATATCTTTATCTAGGAAGTACAGTTGCATTATTCTATTTAGGAAATAATGACATGCTTAGTAAGACACAAAGTTGTACCAGTCTCATTGACTGGCAGTTTGGAGGCACAAATGCAGAGCCTGTGAACACAGAGGGTGATCTGTCCACATTGTTTATTCTGGAATGTTTATAGGAGGCCTTATTTATAAGAGGTATAGGAGGCCATATTTATAAGAAACATAAAAACGATGATACAGAAGCTCCATTCCATCTTACCCTGTTGTCCGTGCTCAGTCAATTGTTTCCATGTAATGAAGTCCTCCTTGGATGATTGTGTCATTGACTTATTTGCTTGTGCACGCACTCTTACGGACATCCCTCACCACATTGTATACTTCATGATTTAATGCCCACCAAGGTTTTCTAAAAGCAGTATCTGTCTGTCTGTCTGTCTATTTTTAGGTATCTTTGGGATTTTTATGCACACATGTGTGCACATGCTTCTGCACAGGCAGAGGCCAGAAAATAGTGTGGAACAGTCTTTTCCATCATTTTCTGCCTGTTCCTCTGAGTCAGGGTCTCTCCCTGAGCCTGAGGCATGCACTTCCGGGGATAGCCGGAAGACAGCAAGCTTCAGCGAGCCTCTCGTGTTTGTCCCCTTTAGGAGCTGAGATCGCCAAGTGTGTGAGGGAAGTCCGGCTTGTGAAGGAGCTGCTAGAGTATGAACTCCCGTCCTCGTGGAGGTGACATTGCACTCACACTGTGGTTTTATATTTCGGATGGACGGAAAGTGAGACCTCAAAGTTTAAAATTGCTTAGGAAATGGTATTTTGTCAATATATGTCAATTCCATATGTATAAAAACCATATTGAAAGCCACCAGAAGAAGCAGCCTCCCCCTGTGTCTGTATCCCCAACCCAACCAAGCTTTAGATAAATGAATACAAACTCAAAGCCAATGTTGTATGTATTTTTTTAATCGCAGCAGTCATGTGCTGCTCTCAATTCCCCTCTACAATTACATGACAGCTACCCATCAAGACTGTAGGACTTAAGAAAATGCTCACATCTATGGTGTGCTTCTAAATTATTAGAGTGCATGACTAATTAGTCTTATTAATTTAAATGATTGACAGATGATAGGTAGATGATTGATAAATTGATAGGTAGATGATAGATCAATTGATTGATGGATCGATCGAAACATAGATACACAGATAGATACTGACAAGACAGAGTGTGCCTGAAAAATATAAACTAAAGTAATATAATTAACGAACATGATATCCAGTTAAAACTTGTAGTATCTAGAGCATAGCAGTCATGGAGGGATGTCACAAGAAGGGACACAAAACTCAAGAGCGTTAGTGTTATCTGACTGTTCCGACAACGTGGCATCCAACTGGATCCTTAAATAACCCCCTTCTGATGTCTTCTGTTGCAGTTATGATCATCAGTGCCACTAAGAACAGGCAGCAGATATCATGTGTGTGCCTTACACTAGGCGTGGAAGTAAACTGTTAAATATACACCACCACATTTAAGACCTATGGCAATCTTATGAAATAAATGCTGTAACACACACTATGGTGCTGAGGTAAGAAAACAGAGGTTGGGTTTGTATAAACAGTCCGATCACGCAACTAATGTGATCAAACAACCAATCGGGATATGATTCATGTCATGCCTCACCCATCAACTCATATTTTTAGCATGTGCCGTTAATTAGCGTGTGGATTTCATTCACACATAAGAGTCTTCATCTTATCTGGCCACAGCCTTCTTCTCCTTCAGGACCTCAGAGAAAACGCGAGTTGTAGGGAATAAGCCAGTTGTGGTTTCAGCCTGTGGTCTCATTAGATACTTGCCATGCTGTGTGGATTGACGGGACAACTCTACAAGTGGAGATGAACACAGGTGCAAGTGGCCTACTCTTCCCCTTCGCCCTGGGCACACCATCACTTACTATGCCCGCACTGAATGAAATGGACCAATCAGAGGGAAGAACAGCATTTGAGGCTACAATAGATATTTTCACACTTTTTTTTTTTTAATTTGGAGGTTATCGATCATAAAATTCACTGACATCATCTATCAAAGGGATCTTTCCAAACCATGTTTTGAGGCTCATAGGGACTGATTTGAGTTGATTATCAGAAAGGAAGACTACCAGAGCCAAGGGTGATCAAAGCAGTTTTATCCAAAGGTTCCGCTTCTGGTCTCATGCACCTTGCTGGTCCTGGAATGACCATTTGACATGGATGACAAATCTAATTTTTCTGGAACAAGCAAGCACTGACATCATGTCAAATATGCAGAGATTTTTTTTTCTTTGTGTGGGGGGTGCTGCTAGTTGGTAGACTCCTACATACTTGGGTTTGATCCCTACGGCATGTGATGTTGTAGTCCTGTAAGCTGAGCACTTGCAGGGAGGAAGGATGAAGACTCAAAATTCAGGGTCATCGCTGGCTATGTTTGAGTTTGAGGCCAGTCAATAAGCTAGGTGAGACCCCTTCTTCTTCTTCTTCTTCTTCTTCTTCTTCTTCTTCTTCTTCTTCTTCTTCTTCTTCTTCTTCTTCTTCTTCTTCTTCTTCTTTTTCTTCTTCTTCTTCTTCTCCTCCTCCTCCTCCTCCTCCTCCTCCTCCTCCTCCTCCTTTTTCTTCTTCTTCTTCTCCTCCTCCTTCTCCTTCTTCTCCTCCTCCTCCTCCTCCTCCTTCTTCTCCTCCTCCTCCTCCTCCTCCTTCTTCCTTAGCTGCTGCTGCTTCTCCTTCTCCTTCTCTTCTTAACTTTGTCTTTAGGTTTACAACCATGAATATACCCAATCTCATCTTTAAAAATTAATTTTTTTTCATTATGTTTCTCAGACTAACCTCAGATTAGTGGTGTATGTCATGCTGTTCTTGGGCTCTCAGGGCTGCTGCCTCAGCCTCCTGTGTCTGGATCAAATGAATACCAACATGCCCAGAATGTAGTAAATAATATTTACAAGTGAGAAGATGGCTTGCAATAGGTATGGGAAGATAAGATAGAAATGTGTTTACAGAATTCACACAAGAGGCAAAATCAATATCTGTGTTTATGATGACTAAGAAGGTCGGTTTCAAATATCTTTTCTAAAGTAGCATAATTTTTAAAAAGTAAGAAAGGCAGCTGGGATTAAGACTGAAATTGGGGCACTACTGAAAATCAAAGTTCATTGGACTATAACTTGGAAAGAATGCAATGTGAAGGCAGGAAGAAATGATTTCACATGGATCAGAAAGGAATTATTATTGTTGATGGAGAGAAATGGACAGCAACTTTGATGTAAGAGAAAGAAACCCTCATGTCTGTACAGAAGGAGAAAACTGATAACATTTTTATGGTTGAAGGGATAAAGTCTTCTCTTTCTTTATCTTATATGCCTTGGTCTTCAGCAAAGCATTTAAAAGTGTTTAAGACACTGGCATAGGCTTTCTTGGTGTGCATCATTCTCTCTCTGCAGCTCTTGGATGTTATTAAAAACCTACTGATAGGCTTCTGTCTTCATTCCCTCTCTGTGCTGTGTGTGTGTGTGTGTGTGTGTGTGTGTGTGCAAATGTGCACGTGCAGTGTTCCGTATTCATGGAGACCAGAGAGACCGCCCAGGAGATCCTCTCCAACACTGGGATGACAAGAATGTGCCACCATGTCCAGCTTTGTGCATGGCTCGCTGCTTTGGAGACTGAACCTTGTGGTTGTGTAAATAAGCACTTTACAAACTGTGGGGTCTAATCAGACCCCTCCTCCTTTACCTTTGTATTCGCAGCTGAAACACACCCATCTCAAAGTCTCTAAGTTCACTCCCAGAACAGCTCTGCAAATGGCGTTTCTGGCTGTGTTGACGTGATGCCCTCCTCTCCTCCCACCCTTCCCTGTAGGTCTTCAGTGTTTTCCTGCGTGTTAGCACTACCTCGCTCGCACCAGCAGAAGCGGCAGCTCTAACCATCCTATGCACAGCCATCCTCAACATCTTCCTGGGACATATAGCCACTATTTGAATTATGTCCCCATTTGTAAGTTAGCCTTGGATGGAGATTTTGTATTTCTTTCTCTTTTTTTCTTTTTGTTCCAGTGGAGTTAAAGCCAGCAGGGAATCTTCATTAAAATTCACCATAGGGCCCATTTATTTGCTGTTTCCCTTCCCCCAAATCCCATATTCCTCCTACCCTGCCGTGAACTATGCAGAACAGAGGAATGACCCACGGAAATCTCACTGCCATGCTGAGGGGTAAAACCCAGAGAGATGTTCCAAAATGCCCGCCTGTCAAATGCAGATGACGAATATTTACCATCTCTGGATACCCCTGCAGGTAGTTTCACATTGCCAGTTTTATTTCATTCTCTATTTTAGGAAAATATTCATTGCTTCTGCTCAGGTGCAAATATTACTGACATTTGGAGGCTGTCTAGCCTTGCCGTGTGAGCTCTCAGTACAGACTGAGACAGGAGGACGTGTCCGTAGTTGCTGCTGCTGCTGGCGGTGGCGTTCTTCCCGTCGGTCCCAGCGAGATGCTACAGTGCCAGCACCATACTTCATATTCATCTATAGGAACATCTGGCCCATGCCTAACATTTAATTTCCACACCATTAGAGTCAAACAATACATGTACATCAGCAGATAATGTAATGCATTATCACGCAAGGCAGAGAGTAGCAATCTATTAGCCTAATTTAAAATAGCCCTCAGAAAAAAAAATACTGCATCTTAATTATTCAGAGTCCTGAATGGAGTGACATGTTTTCCAGCAAAATTCAAAGCTACATAATCAGACACACTTTGGAAAAACTTTCCAACATGCTTTATCATCTTCCTTGTTCAGGGATGAAACAGCTATTCTGTTAATTTTTTTTTATATTCTAAGCCAATTTTATCCATAATAACACAAAGAGAGATAACAGCTTTTGGAGAAGAACAAGGAAGAAAGATAGAAGATTCTTGGAACATAAGTAGACCCTACACACCTCTGTTTCTTAGAAATCACAACCTGAATATGCAGGCAGCTTGGATTGCTTTGCCGTTATGAATCACGGAAGGGAGAGGAGATTGCTTTAAATATGTCATGATTTTGCTCTTATTTCATCTCACCAAGACATTTTCATTACGGCTTAAGACAATGTATATGGAAAGTTTCTGTCTTTTCGGAGGAATATTATAACTTTTGTAAGGAATTAAGTGATGCTATCTTATACAGTAACTTAAGCCGTGCAGCCAAACAAATGAATCATTGTTATTAAAATGCAGACATATTCAAATATATTCAGTTATTATTAATGAAATCAATTTCTGTCCTTGAACAAGCGTGTCTGATAGAGAGAGATGCATGGGTTTATAAACACTGACAAGCCACTTCTCCATCCCACTAAATGTTACAAGTGGAAATAATGATATATATTTATAGCATGCCAGGTAGTAAAATCAGAATTGCGTGATGCTTACTGAAGCAGAGTCAGAAAGCTTGTGGAATGTGACAACCCTTCAAAAATCATGTGAAAGTTGTCAATTTATGGTTTAAAGCAGAGTGAAGCTGCCATTTGAAGCTGCTCTTTCAGCACCCATACACAGTTTCCACGGCCCGAGCTGGTGTTGAATTTTATGCTGGCAGCTGGAGAGAGCGCTCTGGTAAGGGTAGGAAGGGATAGCATGTCGCTCCACTCAACAAAGCCTCTCAACTACTGACAGGATTTGTACAACATCTGTACAACCTAAGGTGCTTCAGGGTAGGAGTGTCTGACCTACCCAAGGTGCAACTGTGGCCAGCAGTTAGGACAAAACTATGCTTTGGATTGTGAACTTTTCCGTTCTGAGATGGTGGTGTGCAATGACCGACTCTCCGAGGATTTGGGCAGCGGTGGGGAGCGACAGCTCCCAGGCGGCCACATGACTCTGAAGAGTAACAAAGCGTACTGAACATTGCAGTGTGCTGCTCTGAGAGAACTCCAGGAGAGATTCGACTCTTTGTTTCCCTTCTGTGAGCCACGTTCTGATGCCAGGAAAGGAGGCAGGTTAGATAAGACACACCTTACTCACTTGCACACCAGGCAGGTGCCCACTGATGGGCACCCAGGGACGTGGGCAGGATACAGGCTGGCATACAGGCCACTTGGAGGTAGGCACGCTGACCTACAGGCAGATACACACAACCAGGCTGCTAGAGGCAGAGGCTCAGGCCAAAGGTTCTGCTCTCACCCAATGGCCATATTTATACAGACCCACACAAAGAGGCATTCAGCAAAGTAAGTACATAATTGATGATGTTACTTTAGGGCATTTTGTGATGACCCCTAGCCCCCATACCCAGGGTCAGTGTCAGTCATGTTTTTCTGACTCAAACCTGATCTGCTCCATGTTGTCCTAATATACATTGGCTCTTGTGACCTTCTGCTTCTAACATCTTCACGCCCCTCTGTCTATCCACTCTTCTTAGTTTTACTCATCAGCCCTCAGAATCCTCCGAGAAGACATAAAGAAGACCCTGACTGCACTGAGGGCTGAGGATTCTTCCTCTAGGCTCTGCACTGTGTGTTGTCTGTTCAGTGGACTAAACAAGATGATGAAGAAGATAATAAATTGTGAATGTATTTTGTTATTAATACCGGAGTCGACCTGAAACCTCCAAAGAGGAAACGAGAAACAAGTCAAATTTGCATTGACAAAGTATCCCTAATAAATAAAGCACAGCACTTCACAGGTTTATGTTTGAACTCATTTCATTCTTGGAATGTCTCTGAATATCATCATTTCTGTGCTGTCTATGAGAGCCTGAATGAGATGAGATAGCTTACTCAAGGTCACAGAATGAAAAAGAAGACACTAGAACTTTAATCTAGGCTGAGGGTTACCCAAAATCAGTGGTTCTCAACCTGTGGGCCATGATCCCCCAAGGTGGTCACCTATCAGATATCCTGCATAGTAGTATTTACATTACTATTCAAAACAGTGGCAAAATTACAGTCATGAAGTAGCAACACAAGTAAATTCATGGTTGAAGGTCACATAGCATGAGGAACTATACTGAAGGGTAACAGCATTAGGAAGTTTGAGAACCACTGAACTAGATTTAACATAGCACTGACAGGCCATCTTGCAGGAGGTTAAAGGGGGACACAGGTAGAACTATTTCCATTAGTGGCTGTGAGGAAGTCAGGAAGAGACCCAGGTTTCTCTTCTTAACCTCATAAATAAATTTTAAGTTTCAGGGTAAGTATCCAGGTACTGAATTTTTTTTTTCATATCTGTAGCTGCTAATGCATTGATTATAAGAAACAAACTCATATTCCCCCAGGTTATAGATCCATTTTACAGTTGTGAATGGGCCTGCAGAATTCACGGGGCAGGATGAGTAAATTTCAAGGCTTCTTTCAAATCTGAGAAAGAAGACTTGAGTACCAGTGTAAGAAGATTCTCAGATCCTAAGCCCTGGTGCAGAAGACACTGTTGTCATGGTGATGAACTAAGAATGTTTTTTTTTTGTTGTTGTTGTTGTTGTTTTAAATCACTGTATTAAAGAATTACAGGGCCAACAGGATGGCTCAGTGAGTAACTCAATGACTTGCTGAGTAGGCTCAGTGATACTTGCTGTTAGACCTGATGAATTCAGTTCAACCCTCCAGGTTCCACCTGCTGCAGGAAAAGCCTCAACTCCTGCAAGTTATCTTCTGAATGGCAGATGCACGCCATAGGACACACACAGAGACGCTAAGTGAAGAGCAACAAAAATACAAAGATTGACGATGTTTCTCAGATAACCTCTATGGCAAGATGATACGCATAGTCCACGCAGCAAACATCTGTTGGATTCGCAGGACTCCTCAGACCCTCTGGGCTTTACCCAAAACATTCAAACTCAAATCAGTTTTATCAAAGGGGTCTAGAAATGCTGATGAGCAACTAAGAGTAACCAAATGAAGAGCAATGGAGGCAGGGCTTAAGCCCAGGTCGGTATGAGCCCAAATAGCCATGTTAATCAGAAAGAGAAGCAAGCATCAGCTCCTAATTTGATGTGATAAGATATGCTTGCTATACCAGACACAAAATTCAGAGGTGAAACAGAGGAAATTTGTTCAGTATCTGTTGCTGGCTTACATTAATTGTTCAACTGTCCATGACCAGTGAGGATATTCTCCGTGTAGTTTTTGTGTTAAAAGATCTTGCTTACATGAACACACCTAAGAGCTGACAGTGTTGAACCTTTACTTCAAGGTAATTTAGACGCATTCTGTCCTTAACACTGACCAGGGCATGGCTATTTTCATTTTGCACACGGGAAAGCGCAGACATAAAGATGATGCATGACAAGTTCAGGGTCACGTAGTAAGAAAGCAGGAACATCAGACTACCGTCCAGGTAGACAGATGCAAGTGGGCGTGGCAATTAACGTCCTGCGATCCTCGTCCAGTGACTACTTTATCAGCGGTTTGTGGTGGTTCCGGAGTAAGTTTTCTTACAGCGTCACTAAATAGAAGGATGACTCCGAAAAGGGTGACAGTGAAAAGAAGATTACGTAAGGGCTAATGTAACAGATGGGAGGCATAGACGTCTTGGGCTCTGTTTAGGGATGGATTTGAGAGGCTCCAGAGTGTCAGTTCCCAACAGCACGCTCTTCCCACAGCCACTGAGATCTGGTTACGGGAGGCGGCAGGTGTTAGACGTCATACTGTTGATACTTCCCAAGGGGGCACAGAGCATAAAGGAGTCGCGCATAATTGATATAAAATGTGCCTGTGATGCCCATGCTGAACATGAGAATTCCTTCTGAAAGGCTTCTGTGTGGAGAGGAGCTAGTTAACCTTCGCTGTCAACCTGGCTGGAATGAGGATCACCCAGGAGATACCATTCTGGGCATGCCTGGAAGGGAGTTTCCACAGAGGCTTAACTGAGGGAATAAGAGGATCCCATGGGCTGGGGTCCCAGGCTGAACAGAAGAAAGGAAACACATACAGCAGCAGCGTCCATTGTTTTCTGTTTCTCCTCCATGGGCGCAAAGGGACCCTCAAGGGCCTGGTCATCAGAGCCACAGCGTCCACTGCTGTCATACTTCCCAGCCACTGTACCCACGAGCCCTGAGAAAGCCCTTCTTTTTTTGAGTTTATTTTCTCAGGAATTTTGTCATAATGGTGAGAAAAGCAACCAATACAAGGAAATAGCTTTAAAAAAAATAAAACAGATATGGCAGTCTAAAGAAATAGGCAGCTTGAACAGTCTTCATGTTGCCTTCAGAGCCCACCTGTGGGTTTGCTATCTGCTGAGCGTCAGCACAGTTTTGAATTGTCTGCTCTGACCAATGTCTGATAAAGAGGTGTAGTAACAGCTTAAACATAAATAATTAGCAGAATGACCAAAAGAATGAGTGTCTGTGAAAATGGAAAGGGGCATAGAGAAAGCTGCAGTGGGTTCTACTGACTCCATGTAATATCTCTCCACTAGGACATAGATAAAGCATGTGTCCTGCATCGCAAAAACAAAATGGAACTCTTAGATCCCAGGAGAATTTCTATTCAAACAAAATACGTTTTCCTGACACCCAGGGTGTATCTCGGGATGACACTCTCTCGCTTCTGCATTTACGGAATGATGTCTTCTCGCTGGCTGATGGGTAGTCCCTTCAGGTGAAGTCAAACTTTCACATATTAGGCTCTTATTTAGTGCTTTTTATAGATATGGTGCTATGCTATGTAGAAGTTTTCTTATCATAGAAATTTTGTATTCTTGCCTTGAATTTACAACTGTCTTGAGCTTCGGTTTGAAAATTACCTGTGGTCAACACACCGAGGATTTAAGTTCCAAAGCACATTAGACTCATAAAACACCTGAATCCCTTTGATCAAAAAATACACAGACAAAGAGAAGGTGCTTAAGTTAAAGCTGCCTCGGGGCAGCAGAAAGTTATGGGTTGGTGGGTTTTATAAGACTACTTACTATGCTATTCAGTTATAAAAGAGAAAGCCGTTACCATAGCAACCCCTACACCTAATGATGCTTCTGCTACCTCTGAGATACACGGCACCTTCTTCTAGGGACACATTGACCAGTACAGCCTGCTATGGGAATTTTTATGCCTAATGTTAGGCTTGCAAAAAAAAAAAAGAATGCATTTCAATAACATGAAAAAAATAGATGCATATAATCATAATTTGCAACATTAAAATTATGACAAATTAGCTCATTTTTGTTAGTTGTTTCAAAGACGAAAATGTTTTTTACTGAATTTAAAAAATAAAATGCATTTAATCATTTAAGGCTGCATATGTAGGGCTTGGGCTATAATTTAGTTGAGGGAATGCTTGCTCAGCATGCATAGCCCTTGGGGACAGATCTCCAGCACCACGTTACAGCCTGGCTTTGGTGGTACACAGCTGTAATGTTAGCACTCAGGTGATGGAGACAGGGGGATTAGAGGCTCAAGGTTATCCTTGGCATTACACAGAGAAAGAGACCTTGGAGAATACGGCTCTCCATGAGATGTCTCCATCAAATCCATTGTCTCACAGCTCAGGGGACCCCATAGAAAGAAGGCAGAAGCAGTGGGGAAGACAGCGGATGGAGGACACCAGGAGAACAAGGTGCTCTAGAACAACTGGACAGGCTGGTACGAACTCACAGAGGTCGAAGCAGCAATCACAGGCCTACACAGGTCTGTGCCATATACACAATAGATTTCTGTATACAATAGATTTCTGCTTACTTTTTAATGGAACACCTGAGGATGTGAGCGAGTGGGTCTCTGATTCTTGTGCCTTCTCTTGAGGCTTTTAAAATTTTTCTGTTGTCTTGTCTTATCCAAATTTGATGTGAAGGTTTTTGTTTTATCTCATTATATTTTATTTAGTTATGTTTTGCTATTATCACTTAGAAACCTTTTTTTTTAATTTCATGGGATATAAAAAGGGAAGGGACCCATCCAGAGAGAGGAGGTGGGGAGGAACTAGGAAGAGTAGAGAGAGGGGGAAATTCATTCAGATTATATTTGAACTCATTGTAAATGTGTGATTTTAAACAACAGGTAACCATGTAGCAATAGATGCCTTGTTTAAAGGGATCTTTAGACAAATTGGCATAAAAAGATCTACTGACGACTGAGATTTTCCTAGCCCAGGTACACTGAGGGCCCTTTACCCAAATCCAGTGGTCTCAACAGAAATAAGTATCCAATAAAACTAAAGCTATATACTGTCTTCTTGCTTCATGTAAAAGACTGTATTTGCCTGCTTGCCATCTGCATATCCTCTGCCACTGGAAACAGATTCTGAAAGTTTCCTGACCCAAAAATTCAATGACTGCTCAAAACTTATTCGCAGGCCTTCATCAATATAGAAATTACTTCTCTTAAAACATTTGCTGGTTTTTACTTCATATATGACTGTTTTGCCTGCCTTTATTTATATCCACTGGTGTATGTGCCTATGGGGGATGAAAAAGAAGGCGGCTGGATTCCTCTGAAACTGCAGTTTGCAGACAGTTGTTAGCTGCTGTGTGGGTGCTGGGAACAGAACCCGGGTCCTCTACCTGAGCCACCAATGTTCTTAACTGCTGAGTCATCTCTCCAGTGCTAGAAATTTCTTTTGAACTGAAGGTTTATTGGAAGAAAAGCTATCATACAAGGATGTTCGTGTGTTCATATAGACCCAACATAATAAATACTATTTAGACTCCCTGGAAAGCTCATAAAGCCCATTTGATCTAGGGTGTAATGGAACTGCTTTAGACTTGTAATAAAATATAATTGGCTCCACTGCATATGTAAGGAAAAACATAAGGCTTGAGGATAAATAATTTTTATTGCAAATGCTAATACTTGAGAAATTAGATTTTATTTCTGCTAAAAATAGTTTAATTAGAACTTTTTATGGCTTCGGAGAAAAGTTTAGAACCCCTTCAAAACATTTATTATATAGTTACTCAGACAGAATCTCTGGTGGGTGGAATATTGTACTTAAATCTAGCAGGATAGACAAAAAAAATGACAGAAGCAAGTAACTCTTAGGTAAACAAAGACAACAATAATTTGTATGATAAAAATGACTCTAGAGCTACTTGGACAAAAACAATCTTGTTGAAACAATAGGTAAATGATCCAACTGGTGGATAGAAACGAAAATTATAATGAGACGTAAGGAAGTCACTTTCTTGCAGTAAAATCATTATTGGTTAGCTAGGTACAGTAGGTCACATCTGTAATTTCATCACTCAGAAGACTGAGGTAGAAGAATTGTCATTAATTTTAGGATAGCCTGTGCTACATAGTGCATTTCAAAGTGGCGTAGGATATAGAGTGAAACACTTGTCTAAAGAAACCTCCATAGCAAACTACCACAATCAGAACACCATTTATGGTATCAGCAAAGTGACAGGTTAAAAAGATAAAATTTCACCTTCCTGTAGAAATATGAATTTTAACAACTGCGTGTACTGGGAAAAACCTGTTACAGCATTCTGCACAACACAGATGTTTGCAAGTCATTGAACCCTGGTGCACTGGGAAGAAGCATAAAACGTAGAGTTTACTGTTCCAGGTAGAACAAAGAAAAGAACCTAAGGATCTCAACTGGCTTTGAAGCATTGAGATGAGGCACAAAATTTTAAGACTGAATCTCAAGAGAGAAGGAGAAGAGCCATCACATCCACGGGGAAGGTCTGAGGGTAGCTGGAGAGATCGCTGAATGGTTAAGAGCAAGTGTTCTTCTACAAGACCGGAGTTCCATTCCAAGCACTCACAGGTTAACTCATAACCATCTGTAACTCCAGCTCCAGGGGCTCTCGTGCCCTTTCTGGTTTCTATAAGCCCCAAGTATCCAGGTACTGCACAGACATTTATGTAAGCAAAATACTCATATACATAAATAAAATGAGAAAAAAGCAAAGTAAAACAAAAGGTCCAAGAGAATCCTCAGGACCCAAATCTCCAGCCAGGATGACTAATGGAGACCTTTACCTCCCAGAGTCAGGCAGTAAAGACATGAGAAGGTTAAGACAGTGTCACAAACCTTCAAGGGTTATGAAAAATTAAAGAAACATGGTCCCAGTTTTTAAAAACCTCTAGAGATTGACTCCAAAGAAATGAATATTTATGAGTCATCTAACAAAGAACTCAAATTAATTTGTTAAGTTTCCAGTGAGCTATGATAAGATAAAAATAGATAAATAAATAAGTTAAGGAAACTAATACATCTACAAAATGAGAAGTTTGACAAATAAACATGAGCAAAGGAAAAGACTGCAACAGAAACTTTGAAGCTGAAGGTTACAGTGATTTAGAAACATTTAGTTGGCAGCTTCATTAGTAACCCTGAACAAATAGATGGAAGATTAAGTGGACTTGAAGCCAGTTACTTTGAAATAAATGATTCAGAAGAACAAAAAGCAGTTTTTTTTTAATCTAACACGATTTATGATACAGCACGAAACAAACAAATACAAGCATTATGGAGCCCATAAGGAAGAGAAAAATGAAAAAGTCAGAAAGTGTATGTAAAGAAATTATAACTGAAAACACCACATATATGTAGAGAGATATTACAATCTGGGTGCATGAAACTTGAATCATGATGAGAGAGAATATTTTAATAGAATAATATGATGAAATATAGTATATTAATAGAACAATGAAACAGAATCTATAAAAGTCTCCCATCAAAGAAAAGACTGTAATTACACATTTCACTTAACGAAAAAACCAATAGTTATTCTTTTCAAACTCTTCCCAAAGAAACTGAAGAGAAAATTCTTCCAAATTCATTCTGTGAGCCCAGAATTACCTAATACTAAATTCGGAACACTATAATGAAGGGGGTTACAACCCATAGCCTTAATGAGCATGCATGTAAAGATCCAGAACAAATAATAGCAATCTGGGTTAAATAACACAGCAAAAGGATTCTATACTGTGACAGAGTGACATTTTTCTTTATATGCAAGACTTGTTCAATCCAAGAAAATCAATATATATGATATATCACATAAACAATAATGAAAAAGAAAAATCGTGGAATTGTCAATGGATGAAGAAATATCATTTGAGAAAGTTTTAAGTGTGTATTTAAAGAGATGATTCAATCAAATTATTTGAAGAGAAAGAGGCCTGAGCACAAAACAACCAACCAACCAAACAACGAACTAAACAAACAAAATCCAAAAAAAATCTAAAGAACCAAACCCCAAAACAGCAAACAACAACAACAACAAAACAAACAAACAAAAACAAAAAAACAAGCTGCCATCTTAAAAGTCCTTTTTCATTCATAGCCATACCATGTGCATAAAAATAATTCAGAGAGTACTGAGAGGAGCTTTTCAATAATCAATTTTTTTAAGAAAAATCCATTTTACACTAGTGTTTTGTTTTGTTAGATTTTATAGTAAAGGCAATATACAGCAAGCCTATAGCTAACATCAAACTAAACGGAGAGAAACTTAAATCAATTCCATTGAGACCAGGGACAAGACAAGGCTGCCCACTCCCCCCATATCTCTTTAATATAGTACTTGAAGTCCTAGTTAGAGCAATAAGATAACTAAAGGAGAAAAAGAAAATATAAATTGGAAAGGAAGAAGTCAAAGTATTACTTTTTGCAGATGATATAATACTATACATAAGTGACCCCAAAAATTCTACTATTAAACTCCTGCAGCTGATAAACACTTTCAGCAAAGTGGCTGGATACAAACTCAACTTAAAAAAAAAGTTCAGTAGCCATTCTGTATACAAAAGACAAAAGGGCTGAGAAAGAAGTTAGGGAAACAACACCCTTCAAAATAGCCACAAAAACCAAAAAGTCTCTTGGTGTAACTCAAGCTAAGCAAGTGAAAGACTAGAATGAAAACAAAAACAAAAACAAAAAAACAACTTCAAGTCTCTGAAGAAAGAAATTGAAGAAGATATTAGAAGATGGAAAGATCTGCCATGCTCATGGATCAGTAGAATCAACATAGTAAAAATGGCTATCTTACCAAGAGCAATCTACAGATTCAATGCAACCCCCCTCACAGTCCTCAACACAGTTCTTTATAGACCTTGAAAGAACAATTCTCAACTTCATATGGAAAAAACAAAAACCCAGAATAGCTAAAGCAATCCTGTACAATAAGAGAGCTTCTGGAGATATCTCCATACCTAATCTCAAGATGTACTATAGAGCAACAATAATAAAAACTTCATAGAAACAGACTGGTGGCTCAAAGGAATCGAATTGAAGACCCAGAAATAAACCCACATACCTACATACACTTGATTGTTGACAAAGAAGTCAAAACCATACAATGGAGAAAAGGTAGCATCTTCAACAAATGGTGCTGGTCTAACTGGATATCTACATTTATAAAAAAGCAAATAGATCCATATTTATCACTCTGTACTAAACTAAAGTCCAACTCAATCAAAGACCTCAACATAAAACCGGACACATTAAATCTATTAAGAAAAAAAGGGGGGGGAGAGCCTTGAACTCATTAGTACAGGAGACAACTTTGTGGTTCTATTATCAACAATTAATAAATGGGACCTCATGAAACTGAAAAGTTTCTGTAAAGCAAAGGACACTGTCAACAGAATAAAATGACAGCCTACAGACTGGGAAAAGATCGGCACCAACCCCACATCCAACAGAAGGCTAATATCCAGAATATATAAGAACTCAAGAAATTAAACAGCAACAAACCAAACATTCTGATTAAAAAATGGAATAGAGAGCTAAACAGAGATTTCTCAACAGAGGAACATCAAATAGCAGAGAATCACTTAAAGACATGCTCAACGTCCTTAGTCATGCAAACCAAAATGACCCTGAGATTTCATCTTGATGACTAAGATCAAAAACTCAAGTGACAGAACATGCTGGAGAGGTTGTGGAGAAAGGGGAACCCTACTCTATTGCTGGTGGGAGTGTAAACTTCTACAACCACTTTGGAAATTATCTGACACTTTCTCAGAAAATTGAGAATAATTCTACCTCAAGATGCAGCTATTCCACTCCTGGGCATATACCCAAAAGATGCTCCACCATAAAAGAAGAACATTTGCTCAACTATGTTCATAGTGGCTTTATTCAAAATAGGCAGAAATTGTAAGCAGCCCAGATGTCTCTCAACCAAAGAATGGATATAGAAATTGTGGTACATTTACACAATGGAATATTATTCAGCTATCAAAAACAAGGACATCATGAAATTCCCATGCAAATAGATGGATCTTGAAAAGATCATCTTGAGTAAAATAACTCAGACCCAGAAAATGATATACACTCACTTATAAGCAGATATTAAGCATATGTTACAGGAAAACCATACTACAATTCACAGTCCTAAAGAAGCTAAGTAACAAAGAGGACCCTAGGGGGGATGCTTAATTCTTAGGCAGAAGGGCAAATAGAATAGACACTGGGAATAGTTCAAAAGAGGGCAGAGTGAAGAAAGTCTTACAGAAGAGTAGTGGGGATAGAAGAACCCAGCGGGGACAGGAACTCCACAAGAAGACCAACAGAGCCAACAAATCTGGGCCCGGGGCTGAGGAGGGGCCAGCAGAGACTGAGCTACCAAAAAGGATCATGCATGGAGAGGACCTAGGCCCCCTGCTCAGATGTAGCCCATAGGCAGCTCAGTCTCCATGTCGGTTCACTAGTAAGGGGAGCAGGGGCTGTCTTGGACTCTGTTGCCTGCTCCTTGGTCACTTCTCCCTGGCCAGGCCAAAGAGGAAGAGGATGCAGACAGTCTTGATGAGATTTTATAGGCTAGGGTCAGATGGTAGGGGAGGAAGGCTCCCCCTTTTTGAGGACTAGGGGAGGAAGATAGGGGGAAAGAGAGAGAGAGAGAAGGTGGGGCTGGGAGGAGATGAGGGAGGAGGCTATGATTGGAATGTAAACTGAATAAATTTTAAAAAATTTAAATTAAAAATGGAATTTCTAGATCTTCAGATTCATTAAATCTTTTTCCTGCAATGACTTCTTGGAGTCTTTAATTGCAAAGAACTCTTTTCACAGTCAGTGTTGCTGGCCTGGCCCAGGAAGAACTGAACCAGGTACTCAGTAGGGCTTTTTTCTTTCTTTCTTCCCCCTCCCCCCGGCTTCTTCCTGGACAGAGTCCAAAACACAACTTAGTGCATGTTATTAAGTAAATTAAATCTATCAGAAACAAACCTCTTTGATGCCACTGCTACTGTTAAAAGCAAAACTATAGAGACAGGAGTCAGAACAAAAAGGTTGGGTTCAGGGGCAAAATACAAAGAGTTTTTAGGGTAGTAGAATTGTTTTGTATGACACTATAATATGTAACATACTTATTACATATTACTGATATATATATTTCTCCAAAATCACACAGTGTGAATCACTGAGATCAGAAACTTGGGGCTTTAGCTAATAACTGTGTGTATACATAGCTTATGGATAATAGCAAATGAACAACTGTTTGCTGGATATTGACAGTAGGGGAAGTCCCACGTATGTGTGGACAGAGATAAAAAAAACATGCGCGTGCACACATGTGCACACACCACCTTTTAAAAAGAGAACCTCTATGTTTTTTTTCATTGTTTGAGCCACCCAACAATGATAAAGTGGAGGCCAGACAGTGTTTGTGAGCCCACATAGTAAAGACAGAACACCCTGGTCCTGCCACTAGCTTTCCAACAGTGTGCTGATTTGAAAGCTGGCCAAATCAAAAGTCAGTTTGTTGCTGTATCCCAGCCCGACTGTTTGTGCTGTGGCTAGCGTGCTGTGACCCGTGAAGGCACCCCTGACATTATCCTCGGCCTCTCCCAGCCCTGCCACAGCAGCTCTCTATTTATAATTGTAGCTTTTGTTTTGATGCTATTCGTGCCTCTTTTTTTTTTTTAAAGATAAATTGCTGTTTATCTTGGTTTGCATATTTCATTAGAAAGTAGACCAAAGGCGGGGGGGGGGGGGAATCAAGAGGAATCCCTAGAATTATTATCTTTTTTTTCCAGGCCAGGTGTGATGGCACATGCCTTTCTCCCAACACTGGGGAGGCAGGAGCAGGCAGATCTCTTGTAAGTTTAAGGCTAGCCTGTTCTACATGATGAGTTCCGGAACAGCCAGGTCCATTTAGAGAGAGACACGGTCTCAAAAACAATTACTTTTTTTTTTTTTAACGTAGAAATGTCAGAAACAAGGCTTGCCCAATGCTAAGCCCTATGGGTTAGCATTCTAACGCTGCTGGGTATGGAATGGGATGGAAGTAAGTGGGTGGCAGAGTGGGCGCTGTGGGCTCTTCTCGTTGGGGGAATTACACACAGGCAAGGGGAGGAGGCTAGAATGATCCGTGAAAATGGTTTTAGGATTGGCGACTTCAGCGTAGCCTCAGTTTTACTTTGATATGCACAGTTTAAATATAGGCATATTTATGGAAGTGTATATGCATATGCATTAGTACACACGCATGTATTTCTTTACTTTATCAATGAAAATAGTCTCAAAGCAACCATGTGTAAACAAGCATCGCCAGATCCTGGCTTCTTGTATGAGCCTCCATTAAACGTAACCCAGGCTTCTTGGATAAATGGCCAGTTCTTGGAACAAGTCTGGAAAAAAACAAAAAACAAAATGAGCTTCAAGCATGAATCATGCCAGAAGGTAGGCACAACAAACAAAGGCATTAAACACAAAACTTCATATAAATAAAGGTAACACTGGAACATAATGAAAGAGCTCCCAGTGGCCAGAGCTGAAACCACTGGAAGAAAGATAAAAGAAACACTGGCTGCAAATCTGGCCAAGAACATGGCTGGGTATAAATACCTTGACTTCTGTCTTAATCAGTGTTCTATTCACATGAAGAGCATGGCAACTCTTTTAAAGGGAAATATTTAACTGGGCCTGGCTTACAGTCCGGAAGGTTAGTCCATTATCAGCATGGGAGGAAGCATGTTGGCACACAGGCAAACCTGGTGCTGAAGAGGTAGCTGAGAGTTCTACATCTGGATCAGCAGGCATCAGGAAGAGAAAGACATTCAGCCTGGGTTGAACATTTGAAGTTGCTAAGGCCACTCTGAGTGATATACTGCTTCCAACAAGACCACACCTGCTCCAACAAGGCACAGCTCCTAATCCCTCTCAAGTATTACCACTCCCTAATGACCAAACATTCAAGTCTACGAGCCTATGGGGGCCATATTTATTCAAACCACCAGAAAAATATATTATCTACTCAATGAAATAGAGAAAACATTAATATAATCACGTTTTTACTCATGGCATTTTTAGGATACCTGTGGGTATCCATAGCATGTGGTGGAAGGACTAATATATTTGCCGGGGACAAACTAGGGACAGGGTAAGAGTCAAGTTGGTAGATGTACCAACTTGAAATGCTAATGTCATGGTCTTGTGTTGTGGCAGATTTGGGTTTTCAGTGAATTTGTTTTCATTGATGTCTTCTCTTACTATGTAAGAGGCATTTATACATCTCTTAGAGAGTTCTTTTCCTCCTAGTTCACTTTTCTTTTTCTCAGTGCTGAGACCAGAATTGATTATCAGAGATAACTACTGACTAATTTTAAATTTTCAAATCAATAATTGAATAAATCTATGTTCTTAGTAGTCAAATCTATTCTTCCATAGACTCAACTTTCTAAAGAGCATTTGATAAGTAATGCATATGGATGCCTGATTTGCTCGCAAGTTTTCTGAATTCTCTCATTAGGGAAAGAAAAAGAATAAGGCTTATGGTGATTTTGTTTGCTTAGTCTATTTCTAGGTCTGATGTGTCTTGAAGAGATAAAAGCAGGGGACCATGATGATTCTTGATTTCTTCTGTGGAAGAGGAGAATAAATACAGATTAAAATTCATAAAGCTGATATGTAAGATTTGGATCAGCTCCTGAGTTTAATAGATGTACCTTCTAATTTGAGTTCCCTGTAAGTAGAATTTCAATATTTATGTTAGATACAGTTTAAGTTGTTGGTTAGAGATTGTAATAAAAGTGACAGGTGCATAGGGAAAACAAAACAAAACAAACAAACAAACAAAAAAAAACAGGTAGGGGAAAAAAGGGCAATACTAAATGTTATCACATTGGCTACCAGGAAGAGAAGCTAGAGGTACGTCCTACTAAAATGTTAGAGCACAGCTATGGAATGAGTTTCAGACTGTCCATTCAAGTACAAAGGAAATGAACATGTATCCTTGGTGCCTGACAGCTGTAAGTGCCAAGACCCCGTGATTCTGGCTTACATGATCAGGAGTGATAGGCTGATTCCTCTGAGGTACCATAGAGACCATCTGAGCACAGGCTTCCCCTGCTGTACCCCTGCATACCTGGATGAAGCCAGTAAGAAAGTGGCAAAGCCAATGAATGAAGTAGTGAAGGAGATATGCTGCATAAAGTCACTGGGCCATTTAACTTCTCTAAGTCCCAGTTTTCTCATGACCTAAGCACAACTTAATTTAATCTTGCATTCTATGTGCCAGTAAAGCAGCAGCACATGGATGATGCTAAGATCTACCAAGGCCTTAGACCATGGTTGTGGGGGCCTCTGAGTGGCTGCTGGATAGATACAAGAAACACATCTCTAGATGGCCCTGAAAATGCTGGGATCCCTAGAGCTCTCTTCTTAAAGAAAAAATCTTCCTAATTAATTAACCCTTCCTCATTGCCTTTGAGCCTGTGATAGGTAGAGTCTTGACAATGTCTGACATATCTTCAAGACATCTTCCTACTGATTCAAGGCAAGGCACTTGGTTGTTTTTTGATGGCTCTAATTTCTTCAGCAACCATGCTTCTCATAGCCTCAACTTCACATTCTCTTTTCTGGACAAAAACACTCTAAAATTTCTCTGAATCTTTCTGTTCTACTTTTTGTTCACAATACATACTGTAAACTTGACTAAAAGCATACAATAATAGCAATGCCAGAAAACTCCATAAAACTTCCAGCACAAGAATAATTAACCTATTGTCTTTGAGTTAAATCATGGAGTTGGACAAATGCTGACAAGTTCTTTGATTTCGTTCAATATAAATGTGCTCTATTCCAACTCCCAATGGAGCCCATTCCCATCTGACACCTTAAGAGCAATTTTCACTCTTCACATTCCTATCTGCATTCTTGTCTTTTGAGCGCTCACCTGACTTACCACTGAATTGTCCTTTCAATACTTTAAAGTTTTGTTGACCTATTTCTCCAACTCTGATTCTGATTCTGATTTCTCCTGTAAATCAGTTCCAAATGATTCTGAGTCACATCTTCGAGAAAAGTCACAGCAACGCCCAACACTGTAGCTGTTTTCTGTGTTATTATCCCATTGTTGTGACTAAATACCTAACTTTAATTAAAGGGGGGGGGAGATATGTTTTAACTCAGTTATCTTGTCACAACTGTGAGAAACTAAAGCAGTATATAATTAAATGCAAATCTTATCTGCGTACACACATAGATGCATACAGAAAACAGCACTCCAAGTGAAGACTTTCCTATAGGTTTAAATTTAAAAATTTAAAATAACACTGATGAAGGTGGCATCACTGTTTCTAAAGCTGAAGATCTATCTGGATTAAATTTTACAAAAGAAATGCAAGTTGGATGGTGTGAAGTAAGAAGGTAACATTTTATTTGTAGATGTAGGGGATCCATTAAGCCATTGTAACCCAATAAATATTAGTACAATAACCTTTCTTCTATCTTACTAGAAGCTCAGGGAGGTTAAAATGAGTCAAGTAAATATCCTGCCTTGAGAGAGGTTATAAATTTCTTAGAGCACTAAGAAAAATATATCATGCAGTAGAAGGCATATAGAAACATAAGAGAAATACAAAGAAAATACTACAAGAGTTGAAAAGTAGAGCAGGACCTTCATGTCTCACACACTCAAAATAAGCTTCGTAGTGTTGGAAGGAATTGAGTTGTTTCTCTCAGGTAAGTAGAGCTGTGAGGTTGAAAAGTGAAACCAACCAAGAACCATGCCAAGGATGGGCAAGCACATATACCGGGATAAGTCACTTGTCCAGAGCCTTAGTTTCAGGATAAGCAGAGCCACTTATGTGTATAATTTCAGTAGGTTCAAATACTGGTTGTTTAATTTGATTCACATTTATAAAATTTTTTCTATGGGCCAGACTGGTAATATAACTTGGAATAAGTTTCCCTATTCCTTCTGCTTCTGCATACATTTAAATCCCAAGGAAAGGTAAGTGGATAAATGAGTCTTTACAACAAAACATAAGGCAGGTTTGATGGGGAAGGGCGGGTTTTGTGAAAGCACAGCTATATGACCCAGTCATGGAGCCTGACAATGACTCCTCAAAGAAATGTCACAACAACGGAGATAAAAATGATGCGGGTGGGATGTAGAGGTCAGCCTGGGCTGAGAGATTTCAACGGTGTGGAATGAGCTTATCTTTAATTGAAATCTGAAGAGAGAAATGGAATGATCCAACTTTTCACAAAGAAGTTTTATCTTGCCGCTACGCACAATGAAGGCAAAAGAGGAATGAGAAGTAGCGGTGCAGTGGTTGAGTCTGAAATTCAAGCGAGGTGCTCGTGTGTGAAGGGCTTGGTTGCTCGTGGACAGGCTTTGGGAAAGTAACTGAAACTTGGTAGATGTATAAGCTGGTGGTATTAATGGTAGGTGTTGGGAACTAGGACAGGAGGAATAGTTGGTGTAGGTAGGTCACTAGGGGTATGCCTTGGAAAGATATATGTGCCCCCTCCCTTTTCCATTTCCTGCCCCCCTTCTCTCTTTCCTGGACACTCATGAGATAAGCAGACTGATTTGCTGTATGCTTTCTGCTATGATGTGCTGTGGCTCATCACAGTCTTCTTCAATGTAGCAGAAGGCGGAGGTGGAATTTTGGAGACAATACTACGGTTAGAAATACAAATTGAAAAAATGATATTGCATAGAAATCTTCAGTAAATGCATTAAACCAGGTAAGATTATAAGATGACATGATTTATAAAGAAGAAGAAAGCAGTGGTGAACCCCATGGGGCATGGGTAAAATTTAGAAGGTGTGAGAGAAGGTAAATATGACAATGAGACAGAAAATGAGTACCAGAAAGTCAATCGAGCAAAGTGAGAGAAAGAAAGGGGAGCAGTTCATAGTGGTTGATGTGAAAAGAATCCCTGCTTTCACACCCATTGCAATACATTGAGATCCACAGAGACGGGCTCCAGGGCCAGGGCAAGCCAAGCAGGCACTGGGTGACTCTGTGCCTCGCTGAGGAAAATCAGCTAAACATGGGCAAAGGGAAGCCGAGAGGCAAAACGTCTTCATACCCATCTTTGTGCAAACCTGCCAGAAGGAATACAGAAAGAAGCACCCAGATGAGTCTGCCAACCTCTCAGAGCTCTCCAAGAAGTGCTCAGAGATGTGGAAGACCGTGTCTGCAAAAGAAGAGGGGACACTGAAAGACATAGCCAACTGGGCTGACAAGGCTTGTCAGCCTTGAGAGAGAAAACAGGGGAGACCAAAACGAAGTTCAAGGACCCAATGCACCAAGAGGCCTCCTTCAGCCTTCTTCTTGCTCTGTTCTGAGTATCATCCCCAGATCAAAGGAGGGCATCCTGGCTTATCAGTGATACTGTAAAGAAACTAGGTGAGAAGTGGAGCAACACTATGGCAGACAGCAAGCAGCCCGACGAGCAGGAGGCTGCCTAGCTGAAGGAGGACGAGAAGGATATTGCTGCCTACAGAGCTAAAGGAAAACCCGACGCTATAAAAAGGGGGGTTGTCAAGGCAGAAAAGAGCAAGAAAAAGGAGGAAGAGAAGGATGACGAAGATGAGGAAGAGGATGATGAATAGGACGGAGAGGAGGAAGTCGAAGAGGAAGAAGAAGACGATGATGAATAAATTGGTTCTAGTGCAGTTTTTTTCTAAATGTCTATAAAGCATTTAACCTCCCCTGTATACAACTCACTCCTTTTAAAGAAAAAAAAAATTGAAATGTGCGGCTGCATAAGATTTGTTTTTAAACTGTACAGTGACTTTTTGTGTGTAGGTAACACACTACTGAATGTCTCTTTAGACAGCCCTGTCCCAGTGGCATTTTCCGTGGCCGCTAACCTCGCCTGGTACAGTCTGCAGGTTGTAAATTGGCATGGAAATTTAAAGTGGGTTCTTGTTGGTAAAGAGCACAAATTAGGTTTATCTGGGAACGGTAGGGTTTTTTTTTTTCTATCTTGTTTTTGTTTTTGTTTTGTTTTTATCTTTGGTTGTCTATGATGCAGCTTATACTAAGATAATTTTTGTTCTCTTAACTTAATACACTCTGTAACTGCAAAAAAAATATGGCTGTTTTGTTGACATTCTGAATGCTTCTAGGTAAATACGTTTGTTTTTTTTTATTAAAAAAAAAGAAACCTTGCTTAAAAGAAATGGCCCTGTTATTATATTACTCCGAAGCAGGCAGCATATGAAAACACCAGATTCAATAAGACTTTGGTATTTCTCCCACAGCCAACATCATATCTAGGGAGTGGTTATTAAGCCAAGTGGCTTATTCTCATTGTAGGCCGATTCCAAACAGCAGACCAGATGGTTTGAAAATGATCGCTTACGGTGAAGACATTGCAGCCTCGCCTTCTTCTCCCTCTCCAAGATGACAATTTACTTCCTGGGATTGGTGGCACATGCCTGCAGTCTCAGCACTGGGGGTGCTGAGGTAGGAGGATTTCTTCAAGTTCAAGGAAGAGCCAGCCTGGGCTACACAATAAGATCTTATCTCTAAAGAAGTCTAGGTACTAACATTTTGAGTGGTTATTGGTTGCAAGCAGCTGAAAGGAAATGGTGCTTTAATGGTGGAAAGCACTCACTTGAGTGTTCTGTCTAATAAGGACAACTTGGTGGGTATGAAGGTCTTACTGCCTCCCAGTTTGCCATTTTCTTCTGTAGCTAGTGGGCTTCTCCTGTCACTGCTCTCGTTAGTAGGAAGCCGCACGATCCATCTGTGTTACTGTCACACTGTGATCCTCAATAGCAACTCCTATCACCTTCAACTGTGTCGCCAAGAGAACGTTGAGTCACAGGTTCCTGCAGCTCCTAGGTTTTGCCTCCTCTCAAAAAAAAATGCAAGTTTAGCATGAGACTGCTGGATACCACATGGACAAGATTTTAAATCCAGATTCTATAATCTTCTACTCTAATTTGAAGACAGTTTGCTCTTGGGCAGGTTGTTGCCTGTCCGTGCCTCAGTTTCTCCAAATGTAAATGGGGGGATTACAGAAATTAGCAAATTGGGCTAGTGCGATGAAATGATGTACACATAGGCTTGAGAGCACTGCCCATTATGCACAGAAACCGTTCGCGTGTTATGGCGATCATTGGTGATGACGTCATGCCCAGTGTAGGGCCCTTCCATGGATGAGTTAATGACCATACATTTCAGGGCCTTCTTCTTAAAGGCATGTGCCTATTCCTACAGCCAGAAAGCCGTTACAGATGACGCTTTCCCTGATGTAGGGTCCTGGAAGGGATGCCCAGGTAACCTTTCCTCAGTGTTGGTTATCTCAACTTTGACCTTACTGCAGTCTCTGTGGTAATCAGTGCTCACTCTTGGACCCAGCCTAGGGGAGAACAGTAGCAGGAGGGAGCATTGGAAACCTGCAGAGCAAACCATGACCCAGGGCTCTGCTTCTC
This sequence comes from Meriones unguiculatus, assembly GCF_030254825.1. Classification (NCBI taxonomy): domain Eukaryota; kingdom Metazoa; phylum Chordata; class Mammalia; order Rodentia; family Muridae; genus Meriones; species Meriones unguiculatus. Next base: position 62,759,290 of record NC_083366.1, read on the forward strand.
CACATGGCAGCAATTAGGCTCTTTTCTGTCTTTTCATTTCTTGTTCCCTGGTCATGCCAGAATCTTGAAACAATAAAGGCCTTCTCTTTCAGTTTTGGAACATTGGTCTAGGACCTGAAATACCAACCTTCATTCTGAGTCTTCTTTCCACTGTTCTTCAGTGGAGAAGCACCCAGAGAAGTGAACCCAGTTACTGGTACAGATCTGTGCAGTGCTTCTGAATTCAGAAATTATGAAAGAAAACTCCTCAACTTTTTGTAAATTTCACTATCATCTTCAGCCACACCCCGAGCCTCAAACGTTACATTTCAACATTGCATGTGGCATTTGCTAATGCTGCCACCACCCTGACCCATCTCAGCACTTTCCCACAGATGACCAACCTCATTCCCAAGTTCTCTTCGGTCGATGCAAATGTTGGATCATAGAGCTTAAGTGTAGAAAGTACTCATTGCTTCAGTCTGCCTGGTATGTTCGTACCGCCAAGTTTAAGGTTTCCTGTAGTACTGTGGTTTCCATTTTCGCTATGGCTCAGCTAATGACTGGTTACATGTGGATGCTCATGACTGCCCACAGAGAAGGTGACTTGGGAAGCAGAGCGACCTCCTTGTTAACCCTATCGAAGCTTGGGAAGTCTGTGGGTCCTCCAACAAGCGTGGATTCCGTGGACGGAAATGTGTTCTGTTTCTATAATCCTTGAGCAAAGGATCCTTTGGGTTAGGGGAAGTCATGGCAAGAAGCAACACTCTCCATTCAAATTCCAATTCTGGGTGTATCTGCTCAAGGTATCACAGCCCACAGCTTGGCATGATGCAACTCAACTTGTGACTGTCTGAGACCTGCTACCTCCAACGAAAGGGACTGAATTCTCCCACGACGTTCTTGGGTCTTTCAGGAATGTGGTTAAGAACCTACTCTTGCTCTCAAGAGCCTGAGCATGTGAGCATGGATTTTAACTTTGTTGCTTACTCACTGGATAGCTTCTTACCTGTGTACATAAATGTTGTCTTTTTTTTTTTTTTAATCAGGATATCCCTATGTAGCCTAGGCTGTCCTCAAACTGTCCAGATCCTCACACTGCAGCCTCTTCTGTTCTGAAACTGCAGATGTGCGCCTTCCTCAACTTTCTAATTAAAGCAAAGTATCAGAGTAACACAGCAATGTACAGCGTAGCAGGAAGGCCAGGACACAGTGCTCATTAAACATTCTTCTGCCTCTCCCTATTAACATATCACACAAACCCGGAACATTTTGGTTCTCAGCACAGTGAGACAATAGCCTAGGCTTGAATGTTATATCACAAGGTGCTGCTTTTACTCACAGCATCAAGCAAAGAGCTGGTGAAGAACACAGGACAAGCTGGCTTCAGGCAGCTGCTTTTCCTGCATTCATCAGTGTCCGTGCTGTAAAGACAGCAAGGAGAAAAGGAGCTGACAACAAGTTACTGGGATGGAAATAAAGGGGACAAAAAATGTATTTATGGACACTGGAGTTTCAAAACTTCTCATCACATCTAAAAGATTTTAGTGGAACCATCGCCATCTGTTTGCTGGATGTCAGTGACAGAAATACGTTCCTGAATATGGACCTCCCCCTCCCAGCTGTGTAGTGGATCCAGATGTTCTCATGTTTCAGACATAAAACATATCCATCAAGTTTTTGTAGGACCAGATCATTCATGCTTGTACAGTTTTGTTTTGTTTTCCAGCAGTGAGACCAGTGGGCTTGTTTATCCACTTTTTTTCCCCTGACTTTTTTTTTTCTCATGTTGCTTCAATTTAAATTAAAAGCCAGCGCTGTCACTAATTAACCAAGGGTGGCACATTCGCAAACCTGGATGAGCCTAGTTGCCAGTTGAAAAAAAAAATCCCTCTGCACTCTGCCAAAACTGTGTTTACCAGGCACCATTGGTGCCTTGGCAATGGTGCCTGGGTTTTGTCAGAATGTAATGGGGCCATGTAAAAGATGTCCTTTGAGATACTAGCTGCCTCGTGTGATTCCCAGACTTCAATATGCTGTGAACTAATTAACACTAGCGTGAGAGTAAACATGCAGATATGTTACCTTGCGAATCACAGGCACAAATTTCTGTGCATGGGTTCCTGTCTCCTAAAAGAGAATGATGATGACTGTTATCACAGGAAGAGAAAATATTGGGAGCAGCGGCATTGGCATATGCTAACAGGATTCTCTAGTTTAGGTTTCTAACAAGCTTGCCAAGTCCAGGGTAGAGTCGTCCTATCTTGAAAGTATGTCCTAGATATTGCAAAGCTGGTCAGACACCAGCTTTGTTTATAGGCAAAAAGGTGAGAGTCTCATGTGCATTCATGCTGGAAACAGTATTTCCTTGTCTCACCAATCTCCTCCTTTGCAGTAAGAGCTTCACTGGCAATAGGGCCATTTGAATCCAAGGACTCCTAACTAAAGATGGCCTTCTGGTTCATGGGCACATTGAGCTTGATGCCTTCTGGACTGTGGAGACAAAAAACAAGATGCCCATTTCTTCTGACCCTTGATTTGAAATGAGCATGAAAGTGGGAATATCAGATGCCAAACGCACACAAGGAGGTTGAGGGGAACAGAACGGGCTTCTTCCTTATTATTTTGTAATGCTTGCTTTAACCCATTGCACTGAAAGTGGGCTTTATTGCCCCAAGTTAAACTGTCACTCTATAAACACAAGTGCATACGAACACCGACAAGAGGACTCAGAAGGCTGTCGGTTTCCCTAAACAATGAGGCAGGAACAGGACAGAACTTAGCAAATCGAGTTAAGGAGGTGAGATGATGGCCACAAAGAGTGGAGCGCATCTCCTGGAATGCTCAGAAACAGCTTAAATGTTATGCTGTTATCATCGTTGTTACTGTTGCACGTACACACACACACACACACACACACACACACACACATAACTATAAAAGAGAACATGAATGTGATAGGAAGTGGGAGATGGAGAGATGGAAATGGAAATGTATAAATCTCATATATGAAATTCTGATTTTTTTTTAAATACACTTCATTTTAGTCTAGGAAATGTTGTTGGTAAAAACTCTATATGATGTGTTGGGCTATAAAGTGTTTATTATTATCCCTAAGTTTATCACAGAGTTATTATTTAACCTCCTATTACAAACAATAAAACACAGACAACAGATGTAGAATTGCCTTCTTTACCTTGGGCCGGGCAGATATTTTCCTTACCCTGTCTCAGTATCCTCCCCATCCATCTTCCTGCTCCCATACAATGCCATCCACCTTTATTCTCCTCATCTGGTCTATCTTCCATACATGATCCCATGGTACTTGCTTGCCTTCTTCATCTGGGCCTTTGTATGCCATTATTGGAGTCCTTCCTTGAGGCCCACGTGATTTCTACTCCAGGCTTACCCACTGTGGCATCCTCTTTCTTCCTCTCCTCCTGTCTTTCTGTTTCCTGTGATTCTCTTCAAAAGCTCAGGAACCCCAGCCATGACTATCCCATTCTGTCCTGCCCAGGTATAGGCTGTTTAATCAGCCGATCAGATATGCCTTAGGCAGATTTCCACAAACAAGGATGGGCAGTAACAAGGTCTTCAGGGCAGGGATTAGTACTAGACCAACCTCTAACAAGGAAGTGTAGCACACAAAACCTCCTTTGCATATTCAGTGCTGCCCAGGATAACCTTCTGGGGCCATGGAAATACTCCCCATGCTGTGCTGGATAGTTTCATGTCAACTTGACATGGGCTGAGTCATCTGAGTGGAGGGAACCTCAATTAAGAAAATATCTCCATGACAAAGTTGTCCTCTGAGAGGTGCTACCCAGCAGCACCTCAAAACAGATGATGAGACTCACAGCCAAACACTGGGTGATGTGTAGGGCACAAATTTCTGTGCATGGGTTCCTGTCTCCTAAAAGAGAATGATGATGACTGTTATCACAGGAAGAGAAAATATTGGGAGCAGCGGCATTGGCATATGCTAACAGGATTCTCTAGTTTAGGTTTCTAACAAGCTTGCCAAGTCCAGGGTAGAGTCGTCCTATCTTGAAAGTGTGTCCTAGATATTGCAAAGCTGGTCAGACACCAGCTTTGTTTATAGGCAAAAAGGTGAGAGTCTCATGTGCATTCATGCTGGAAACAGTATTTCCTTGTCTCACCAATCTCCTCCTTTGCAGTAAGAGCTTCACTGGCAATAGGGCCATTTGAATCCAAGGACTCCTAACTAAAGATGGCCTTCCACCTTGTAGAAAGGTGGAAGGAAAGAGAAAAGGACCTTGCGGTGACAGGAACTTCACAAGAAGACCAACAGAGCCAGCTAACCAGGGCCCAGAGGGCCTTGCTGAGACTGAAGCATCAACCAAGGACCATGCATGAACTGGACCTAGGCCCCCTACAAAGGTGTAGCAGATGGGCAGCTTAGGTCTCATGTGGGTCCTCTAGTGAGGGAGGTAGGGATCGCATCAGACACAAACTCACCTTTTTGATCACTTTTTGCCAGCTTTTTGATCGCTTTCCCCTGGTGGAACTGCCTTGCCAGGCCACAGAGGAAGAGGACATGTTTAGTCCTGATGCAACTTGATGAGCAGGCGGGAAGGGAAAGGGAAAGGGGGGAGGGGAGAAAGGAAGGTGTAGGAATGGAGGGTGGGACTGGGGGGGTGAGGAAGGATGGGCTACAACAAGGGTGTAAAGTAAATTTTAAAAAAATTAAAAGAGTTAAAAAATAAAGAACAAAATACAAGACAAAAATTCCTCCATACAATGAGGTTGTAGGCAGGTCTGTTGAGCATTTTTAAAAATAGTAATTAATGGAGACTGGCCCAACGCATTGTGGGAGGTGCCATCCCTGGGCTGGTGGTCTTGGGTCTTACAAGGAGCAGGAAAGCAAACCAGTAGGCAGCCTCTGTCCATGGTCTCTGCGTTAGCTCCTGCCTCCGGATTCTAACCACTGAACTAGCTTTGCTCGGAGTATGGAGAAAACCCAACCATGCCACATCTGCTGTTAGAGAGGGAGATAGATGTTCATAAATTGAGACTCAGCAAAATTAATATGTTCACTGACTCATTAGACAAACTTCAATGAAATTAGCTTAAAAAGTACATTAGTACCGCTGACGGGTTTATGCCAAGGAATTTTTTTTACCCATAGTGTTCTTTCTTTTTTAAAATAAAATTACTTTATTCTGATAAACTTGAAAATAAAACGATCACCTGCCAGTTTAAGGAATCCAGTCAACCACTGGCCCACTATCAAACTCTGCACATCTCCATGAACTTCCCTGCAGTCACTACGCTTAAAGTTTTGTAATTTTATTAAAATTTACATTTTATAGACACAAAAAAGAAAACAACTATGACTGAGTTGAAACAAAAAAAATGTGAAAACTTGTATAGTTTTTTTTTTTCACAACCCATGTTTCATCCCATCCTTCTTCATCACCTACTATTACCTTTTCTTGGTCTTCTTTCTAAATGTTAGACCACACTCATACTTAAATCTGTTTACATTCATATATGTATACATTATAGGCTGAGATGAGTGTGCACAGGAGAATATTCTGTTTTTTAAATTTCTGCTTTGAGCCACCCTGCTTAATATTGCTTACCTTCCAAGTCCATCCATTTCCTGCAGATTTTATGTATTTGTTAAATTTATAGCTGAGTAAGGTTCCAGTTTGTTTATGAACCTTAGGAACGTTTTCATTTTCTACCCATCTGTTGATTGACATCCAGGGTAGTTCCATTTCCTTGCGGTCATAAACAGATATTTATGTATAAATATCTCTGTAAGTAGGATATGAGGCATTTTTATAGGAATAGGGTTAATGTAAAGAGGAAAAAGAAAACAACTAAACATAACTTGAAGTTACTGGCCCCAACCCTAAAAAGACATGAGGAACCTTCATATTCTATAGACTACACTTGTAGAAATATCCTAGGATTTTCCTCTTTCCCCTATTTTGTAGCCCTATCTAATCTATCTTATCTATCTATCTATCTATCTATCTATCTATCTATCTATCTATCATATAGACACAGTTTATTAACAAACATTTTAAATTTATTTTTGAAATTATGTAATTACATCATTTCTTCCTCATAACCTTACTATATGCCCCTCCTTGTTCTTTTTCAAATTTGTGTCCTCAATTGTTATTACATGCATATATGTATATGTATAGAAAATTTATGTTTTATATATATATATATATATATATATATATATATAGAGAGAGAGAGAGAGAGAGAGAGAGTGCGTATGTGTGTTTGTGTGTATGTGCCCATGCACACATACTAAGGAAATTCTACCTACACTGCTCATTTTTTAAATAAAATCACTTTATTCTAGGTAGCTCACAAATAAAATTAGCACCAGCCAGTTCAAGGAATACATAGATACATAATTCATAAATGCAACCTGCTCCGTCTATGTAGTTCATGTTTTCAGGGTTGAACATTGGTACTGGATAACCAATTGGTATGCTCTTCAAAGAAGAAAAAGATTCCTCCCATTCTCAGAATTTCTTAGTTGCCTGTAGTTCTTTGCATAGGGTTGAGGCCTTTCCTCATCCACTTTGGCATGCTTTGTTGTTGTTGTTCTTGTTCAGCTCCTGCTCAGGCAGTCCTGTTGGTGAGACTTCTCATATTCCTATGAGATAGTTTCACAGCAACTTCTTGGTCCTCTGGCTCTCATAATCTTTCTGCCCCCTCTTCCACGATGCTCTCTGAGTTTTAGGTGGGAAAGTTGTTTGGTAGATGTACCTATTGGGACTAGGCTCCAAAATTCTGTTTTTTGTTTTGTTTTGTTTTGTTTTGTTTTGTTTTTTTGGTTGTGATTTTCTTTAATGGTTTCTGTCTATTACAAAGATGAGGGTGAAAACTACATTTATAGGTGGATAGAAGGACAGATATTTAGAGTATTGTGGGGGAGTATGATTGTTTAGTAAAGTGGTGGTTATAGATTATTCTTCACGTTCCATGACTTGACTAGCCCTGGGTAGTTGGCTAAGTTTCCAGCACCGGGAATGATTTTTATCTTAAAGAGTGTGTCTTAAGTTCAATTTAGAGCTGTTGGTTACCACCAAAGAGTGTATGCCTCTATTGCACTCTTTGGAGTATTGTCTCATGCTGGTAGTTATTGTGCTTCACAGGCAGTAGAGGTAAGTAGGACTGTTGGTTGCTTTGTTGCTTTGAAAGCTTGGCATAGTGCCTTCAGTACTAGAAAAGGTAGTCCTCAGTGAGCAGGCATTCAGATCAGTTCCAGATCAGGGGCCCTGGGCCCTGGGTGTGAATGTGCGGTGTCATCAGGAATATGGGCTTAATCCTTCCACCTCTGGATGTTTGGTGAGGTTAAGTATATTGTGCCAGGGAAATGCACTTGGCTAGATCCTGAAGAAGCTTGTGTGAGATCTGGCTGGGTAGACAAGTTGGATGTGTCACAGAAGTACACCTTTAATTTAACCGAACAGCGTCCTAGATTCCTGGAGACCTCAGACACACTAATAATGAGCTGCCTTCTTTTTCCCCAAGATTATATATTTCCCAGTAGGCAAAGTTTCCTTTTAAAGCTGTTTTTGCAAGAACTGTTGTATTGCTGTTTACACTGTCTCGTATAAATTGATCTTCAGGCTCAAGTTCAGGATCTTCAACTTGTTTTCTAGAATAGCCAGAACAGATGCTCACCTGTAAGCAATCATTTCTCTCTTTTCTGTAAAAGGAACTTTTATTTATGTGGTTCAACTGTTGTCTCGGAGGCTTACTGCCTTCTTCCTTTCTCCTATCAGAGAAATATTTGACAGACTAGGATATGTTCAACTCTCATGAGAAGAGAGAGGAAAGGGAAGCTGTTTATGGGGCAATGCAGAGAAGAGAATGCAGTTTTTACCGAGACAGTAGTAGAGAGATGGATTGAAGAGAACTTGGGTGAAGACCGAATGAACCAGAGAATGAGAAGGAGCCAGGAGACTAAAGCAGATTGTTTGAGTTAGTTGGAGTCCAAACAAAGCAATTCAGAGGCCGAGAGAAAAGCCAGACTGAATAAGTCAGCAGGGAGAGGAGTTTGAGCCAGAAGAGCTGGGGTGAACCAGCCAGCCCAGAGCTCAGTAAGAACGAGAAAGGGTGAGCTTATTCAGTAGGAAGTCTCAGAGGCAGAAAGCATTCTAGGATTAGGTTAGTTTGTATGGAGGCTAGAAGCTTCCAGGACAGGCCTAGGTTAGTAGAAGGAGGAGGTAATCCAACTGAAACAGGTGAATCAAACTTCCTATTACACTTCCCTGATGTCTCTACTGTGAGACTGAGTTTCATGGACAAATGGCGTTTGTTTATTACCTGTCGCTTGGATGCACGGAAACACAGCCTATTGACTCGGCTCTGCACTGTCAGGCCTCTCCCATACTGATCTGATGCTCTTCGTATTTTATTTCTCCCAAGGACACTTCCTTACACATAGTCCCCCACGGTGCTCACTTGAGTGTAACATCAGTTTTGAACACATTCTCTTTTTTCTAATTAATATAAAGATCATGAGAAGAAATATGTAGCAGAATGTTTATATCTATATTTTTTCCTCCAGTAACGTGAATCTTGCCTATGATAGATAAGTGCTTTGCCACTGAGCTACATCCTCAGCCTATAGCTAATCTTCAGAGTTAAAGGAAGAAAAAAGACAGAGAGAAAGAGAGAAGGAAAAAAGGAAAGAAAGAAAGAAAAAAGAGAGAGGAGGGAGGAAAGAAATTCACATGACCTGATGTTAAGTAGGCATATGACTACTAGGCAATTTTCAGTTAGCTATTTGATGCTTTGGAGATTCTTCAGCTGAAAAAAACAACAGCAAATTCAGCCTCTGTGAGCTTTCTGGTTCTGGGTGAAATAAGCTTTGCCTATTGTCACTGAATATGGCAAAATCAATAGTATGTCTTAATACATTATTGCTGCTTCAAAGCTTTAAAAAGATCCTCTGAGCTGTCTTGGTGGGTAAATCTGCTTGCCACCAAGCCTGAAGGAGAACTGACTCCCATAAATTGTCCTCAGACATCCGCATGGGAGCTGTGGCGTGAGAGTACCCATACATATGCACACACACACACACACACACACACACACACAAATGAATGCAATAATTTTTAAAGGATTCTTATGCCTCAGAGCTATTTATTGAAAAGTCAAGAGTATTTAACAGCCCTTTAAACCCTGACATTCTTGGGCTAAAACTTAGCAGAGTGAGCACTGCAGACTCCATGCTGGCGAGGACTCATCACCTCACATTATACAGGCACTCAGTGTACTGTCTCTTAATCATGGGGTTTATTTCTGGACTTTTGTTAATGACTGCCCAAATTCTTTAAGGATCGTGGCAAAACAGTCTCCAAGGGATTTGTAACACATTCTGAATTTGGGACACAAAAGAGACTGGAAACTGTGGCTGTCAGCTGAGCCCAGAACTGACAATGAAAGCTGCATTAAGGTTCCTCTCCACCCCCTTAGGCAGCACTGCTACTCAGGTCTCCTTATGCAACAGCTCTACATTTGTACACAAACATATCTTCCTAACAGCCAGCAAGTAAATAGTTCTCTAAAGTACGAACAATGTGCGCTGGGATATAGACGTGCAAATCTCATCCTCTAAAGGAAGCGTGGGATAGTTATGCAAGAACACACTGCTTTCTGAGTTGATTTCATTGAGAGGCACGTGATAAGAGTCCATTCCTCGTCGCTAAAGGCTTTGTGTGAAGATGTGGGCACCATAGAATACCACTGCTGGGAAAAGCTGGCTTCTGATCATTTTTGTTCTAGTTTCATTTTTATTGCTCTGATAAAACACCCTGACCAAAAAGCAACTCATAGGAGAAATGGGTTTGCTTAAGCTTAACAATTCCAGGTTGAAGTCCATGGCTATGGAGAAGTCCAGGCTGGAACTTCAGAGAGCTACTCACATCATTCATAGTCAAGACCAAAGAAAAACGAGCCTAGAGCACACAGGCACGCTTGTTCTCCTGTACTCAGCTTATCTCTCCACCCTTCTGTACTTTAAGGATCCTGTGTGGGGAATGGTGTCTCCCACAGTGGGCTGGGTCTTCCCACACCACTCACAACAATTACTGTGTACCCCACAGACATGCCCACAGGCCAGCCCAGTGCACACAATCCCTCATTGAGATTCTCTCCCCAAGGGATTCTAAGTTGTTGCAGCAAATCCACAGCTGAAACCAATCATCACACCTTTCCACCTTTACCTGGTTAGTTTCAAGGAGGTGTTGACCTCAGTGGAAACATTAGCTTTTCTAGGCATCCCAGAAAAAGCTGCAACACACATTTGCATATGACACAGTGTGTTGAACTTGCGCTAGCCAATCTTTTGGCAGGGAGAACAGTTTCAGTCCGTGTTTTCACACCACCTTTACATTGTAACTGCTCAACACTGACCGGGTGACCTGTGGGTCCTAGTCTCAGATCACAGGGTGACTTGACACTGGAACAAGTTTCTGTGCTGTGTTTGTTCCGTAAGAATGGAGAGAACATAAAAGAGCATGAGTGCAGTGGCACAGGCTTCCTCAAGGGATGGCAAAACCAGAACAGGAAATCTCTGGAGCTAGACGGCCAGCTAGCCCAGCCCACGTGGTGAAGGGAGGTCAAGGCCGATGAGAAGCCCAGTCTCAAACAAAAGACGGGAGGCATCCAAGGAGCAACATCTGAAATCATCCTCTGAACCCCACGCACAATGGCACACAAATGTGGGTGCACCCCACACCCACCCTGGCACTTGCTGTCATAATGTTTTCCACTTGGAGGTGGGGGAGTGGTAAGATAGAGGCTCAGTGACATAAGAGATTTCATTTCTTCCTTTAAAGAGATCCCTTTAAGGTGATTCTGTCTGCGTATCTGGGGAGATCAAGTATAAATACGAACACGGCAAGAGAAGAGAGAGGAATAGGACACATAAGTTCCAGGTGTGGATGGTGCGTGTGAGAGGGGGTTGCCCCAGGGTTCAAACCAGGCAGGAATCACCTGTGAGAGGAAGGACAAGAACTTTGACCCTGACGATGATCGCAGCTCTCCCACTGGTCTCTATGATGCCCCCTCTGACTGATCTCTCCTCCCCATCCAGTCTCGGGGCGGGGGGACAGGGGGGCGGGGGGAGCAGGGGGGCGGGGGGGAGGCTGTGATTTACCTGATGCAGCTGGCATATATGTCTGGGATGTGGAAAATCAGTTTGTAAGACAGTGAATTAAAATAACATAGGAGCCACTCCAAACAATGTTTCTAAAATTCAAGTTCAGAACAAGTTGTTCTGACTGCAGATACTTTCAGCTTCACATTGATTTCCTCCCTGGCCGTGTTCTTCAGTGACAGCATGCAAGGCAGCCGAAGGGCAGTTCCGTTTCCATAGGTTACATTGACCTTGGAGGCTGAAGAATTTAAAAAATAAAGAAAGAAAGAAAAAAAGGAAACAAAAAAAAAAAGAAAGAAAGAAAGAAAGAAAGCCTGGCGTGAGCCTTGAAACTAAATAAGCATAAGATAAAAATCACAGTGGAAGTGTGTGTCATTGAAATAAAGTGACTTGTTTTTATCACAAGGCTGTTTGCAGCAAAGTCCACTCTAACTCTTATCTCCCTCCATCCTACAGGTTACAGATAATGCACAGCCATATTAAAATTCCCTTCTCTGCCTGCACCTCCCTATCTCTGTTAGACAAACTAGGTCCTTGACAACTTGATTGTGTTTGGGCTTTAAAGGACAACAGGGGACTTGTGAGGTTGGAATTTCCTGATTATCTTAGGCAAAGTTGAGAACATTGCACAAGCATTTCAGAGGGCAGCACCACAGCAAAAACGCATTAGGTGTTTTAGAATGCCTAGCAGAGGCAGTTACTGATGCCGGCTGTTTTGAAGGAACTTTGTAGGGACTGGACACATGTTTGCAATCTCAGCGATCGGAGAGTGCTGAGGTCAGGAAGGTTGCAAGTTGAAGGATAGCCTGGGGTATGTAGCAAGGTTACAGGTGGGAATGACATAGTTTATGTCCAAAAAAGAAATAAAATGTGAAGGGACTGTGGCCAGCTCGAGTGTGGCAAACATGGCTCTGCCAGGCCTTGTCCTTCCCCCTCATTCCCCCTGCCCAATCATAAACTGTTGGATTACATTCCTAAAGCTGACCACCAAGGTCTATGGGGGATCTTGAGCTGATACCATAAGGGTATTCAGCCACTTCCTCCTTCTAAGGCTGACTACCAAGGTCCAGCCATCAAAATTCTTGAAGTCCAGCAATCAAAAGCCCCCTTTGGCTCACCTAATTAACATGATCAATTAAAGGTAAGCACCTCGTCCTAACACAGAGTTTCCTTTATAAACCTCCATTTTTCTATTGGCCACATCTGTCTGTCTCTCTGTCCAGACACTGTCTGTTCCGGTACAAACACCCCTCCACCCTCTTACTTGTTCCCCTCCCCTTCTCTCTCATCTTTTTTCTCCTGTCTTTGTCTCTTATTCCCTGCCCTCTGTCCCTCTGGGGTGAATAAATATCCTCTGTGCTGAGAACTTGGTCATGGGGGATCGAACTTGGTCATGGGGGATCTTGAGCTGATACCAATCTCATTGCTTAATGCACATGTAGAAACATGCAAAATAAAATTTTAACTGCTCAGTCTGATGAGTTTTCACAAGGCCAATGCATCCCTCTCTACCCATCAATCCCTGTAAGGAACAAAACGTTCAGCAGCGCCCATAGTCTCCACAGACCCCCAGAAAGCAATCACTTTCCGGGATTCTGTGAGCAGCATCCAGTTTACCCAGCGTTTAGAATTCATATAAGTGGAATATCCAATCTGTGATTCTTTTAAACTTTTGACTTCTTTCCTTCAGTAGTATTTCGGAAGAGATTCATTCACAACAAAACACATGGCAGTGGCAGAAGCCTGTTAATTCTCACTGATGTGTAGTTAGGGTGTGTATGTCCAGGCTATATATCATGCCCATAAATATTTGGCTCATACACGTAGTGGTGTATATCAGATCACTATTGTCTTGTTTCCCAGACATATGGGTTTGTGTTGGACATAGGCTGTGGGGATGGTAAGCATGAAGTTACATTGCGTTACATTTTACATACCTTAGTAGATACTGTCAAGTTGTTTCTCAAGCAAGTTTGCCAGTTTTCATACCATCACCAGTGGACATTGTTGGCTGGTTGCCTCACATAACTGTCTCTTTATCTAGTCTGTCTTTATCATTTTATCCTGCTTAGCTGGAATGTGGACAGTTCACATTTCAGTATTAATTAGAATCCCCTTGACATTTAATGAAGGTAGACACTTTTCATATGCCTGTGCTGTTTTGAGAAGGGCTTGTTAAAATCCTTAGTTCACTTTTCTACTGGCAAGTTTTTGAATTATTGGCACATAGGAAATTCCAGTGTGCTTCCTTTGTTATCTCTGCCTTGATAACATCCCTTCCCTCTCTGGAACTCACCTTGCTTCTCTTTCATTTGTACGCCTTCAAAAACTTTTGTTTGTTCAATTAGCCAATGTGTTTCCTTTTCATTAGTGCTTTTTAAAAATCATTACCTCTTCTAATGTGCCCAAAGTAATCCATGTCTTTTTCAACATCACACACAGTCCTCACTTTATCCTCATACACCTTTGTAATACCGCTGTTGACTATAGATTCCCACGTATCTTAACAATGAAGCTAGAGAATAACTCTTGAAACTTGATAGTGTTAGTCCTCTAGCTTTGATGTACCTTCATATAGCCTGTCACTAACGCATATATTATTTCTATATTAACATATGATTTATATTAAATATATTTATGTAACGTAGTATGTAATTTTCCGGGTACGGTGGTTTTCTACATTCCCCTAGGTGGGTGATACATTGGGGGCTACTATACTTTTTTAAGTAAGCATGACAGCTTCTACATCTCTCCTCCCTATTTCAACAGTGGCCATAACAACATCTACTGGAATGTAGAGAGGCATTATTATGATCATACCAAACAGTTTGGAAAGATTAGAAATTACCTTGGTGTAACTCTAACCAAGCAAGTAAAAAAACTTGTATGAAAAAAACTTCAAGTTTCCGAAGAAAGAAATAGAAGAAGATATCAGAAGATGGAAAGCTCTCCCTCCCATGCTCATGGCTTGGCAGGATTAACATAGTAAAAATGGCCATCTTACCAAAAGCAATCTACAGAATCAATGCAGTTCCCATCAAATTACCGACATAATTCTTTACAGACCTTGAAAGAACAATTCTCAGCTTCATATGGAATAACAAGAAACCCAGAATCGCTAAAACAATCCTGTACAACAACAGATCATCTGGAGGAATCTCAGTCCCTGATCTCAAACTGTACTATAGAATAATAAAATAGTACTGTACTATGCAGTAATAAAAACTGCCTGGTACGTGCATAGAAACAGACCAGTGCATCAATGGAATCAAATAGAAGACGCAGGAAATAAACCCACACACCTATGGACACCTGATTTTTGACCAAGACGTCAAAACCATACAATGGAAAAAAGATACCATCTTCAACAAATGGTGCTGGTCTAACTGGATGTCTACATGTAGAAAAATGCAAATAGATCCATACTTATCACCCTGCACAAAACTAAAGTCCAAGTGGATCAAACATAAAACCAGACACAATCTGTTAGAAGAAAAAGTGGGGAAGAGCATTGAACTCATAGGCACTTCAGAAGACAACTTCCTGAACAGAACACCAACAGCACAGGTTCTAAAATCAACAATCAATAAATGGGACCTCATGAAACTGAAAAACTTCTGTAAATCCAAGGACACTATCATCAGAACAAAACAGCAACCTACCGACTGGGAAAGGATTTTCACCAACCCTATATCTGACAGAGGCCTCATATCCAGAATACATAAAGAACTAAAGAAGTTAAAAAGCAACAAATCGAGTAATCTAATTAAAAAACGGGATCCAGAGCTAAACAGAAAATCCTGAAGAAACTGTGCCTTTACCAATTTAGGTTGAACATCAGTTACTGTACTGACTGGTTTTTTGTGTCAACTTTACACAAGCTAGAGCCATTAGAGAAGAAGGAACCTCTGCTGAGGAAATGCCTCCATGAGATCCAGCTGCAAGGCATTTTCTCAGTTACCGATCGGTGGGGCAGGGCCCAGACCTAGGTTTAAACAAGGGACATATTACCATTATTTTCTTTCTGAGCAATGCATCTGGGAAATCTGTATAATACAGCCCAATGGCTTAACAAGGAGCCCTATTCCGGAAGACTTAACCCATGCTGTGGAGTCATAAGTACCATTCTGAGATGCTCACCTGATTCCTATCTCAGAATTCCTCCTGCCATCCCAGACCATCAATGTACCAACCTTCAACATCACTGAATACATCAAATTTCCAGTCCGCTTTTACATTTGCTACTTCTGAGTGTTTTGTCAATACTGTCTGGTTTTTTTCCCCTTACAGAGTTGAGTAACATAGAGTGGTCTCACATTCATGGGAATCCTCCAGCCTCACCTTCCAGAATGCCAGTACCACAGGCATGAGTATCACACTCAGTATTTTCATACAACTCCCCTGGATAGTATTTCTTCTGGACCCAACATTGTACCTTTTCCTGTATTACAAAAATAATTCAGCAAATAATGAAGCAGAATAGAATAATTTGCCCCCAAATAGCAAATTCAATCAAAATCAACTAAAATATCAAAAAGAAAGTATCAAAACAATCAAAGTGCAAAAAGCACACCCATACCTCTCAATTCTGCATTTGATCCCCAAAGCACCGAAAACTGAAAAGCTAAAGGCTAAATTATTCCAGCATGAATTTGTTTTTCTCCCTTATTGCTTTAATCTTTTAGGTTTTTTTTTTTTCCTGAAATTAAATTAGCCAATATCTGCTGCCCAGAAGCCATGGGAAGGCCATCAGGAGTACAAACAGAACAAAAGAAGAAATTACAAAGATGTACATGGAGATGCACTTGTTTTTCTCTTCCCACTTTAACTTCATTTTGAGGCAGGATCTTATACAGTCCAGGCTGGCCTTGAACACAGCATATCTGAGGATTGCCTTGAATGTCTGATCCTCCGGCCTCTGTCTTTGGAGTGCTGGTATTATGGGCATGGGCCACTAAGCTCGGTTTCCAGTGCTGACGATAATGCTGGGTGCAAATACATAATGTTGGAAATAGCCAAATGAACTTGAATGGGACCAAAATAACAAAGGTATTTATGAGTACTGCATGTTCTGGGAATTCAAACACATAAGACGCTTCCAGTGTGGTGGAAGATGACCTGAAGGAGGGGCCTGGCAAAGGCACAGGCCTGAGAAGCAGGTATAGGGATGGAGCTGTCCACTGAAGAGAATGTGGAAAGTAAGGAGTGACTGAATCACAACGATGGTGCAAAAGCCAGTGAGATGGCTCATCAGGTAAAGTCAGCTGCCACGCAAACCTGACGATGACGATGATGATGATGATGTTTTTAAAAAGAAGGTAGCTGGAATTGAGAAGAAAGTAATCTTATTTCAGAGGACTAGTGGGAGCCTCCAGGGGAGGACCATCCATAGTTTCTAGATGTTGAGGTGGAAAAGTGTGTAGCTTATCAGAAACTAGGCACAGGGAACACTGTGGGCAAGAGTGTAATCATTTAGAAGGGTCAACCAAAAGCTGTGTGGTTGAATTGACAGAAGAAAAGACTAGTGGGAAGGGCTATCATCTGACTCTCTTGCTCTTGCCAGGTGGAGATGGGGACCAGGGACATTAGAAATGCGACAGGCCACTTCTGCAGTGATAAGGAGGCGAACTGAAGGAGGCCCCATTTTCTCACTGAGGCTTCCATCAGCTCACCTCCCTACCCTTTCCACTGTGACAAAGCTTCTCATTGTGAGGTAGCGCAGGCGAATGTATGTTTTCATTCATCAAGCATAAGAAAGTGTCTCCTGACAGGTTGGGTGACAGGGAACCAATTCTGTAGCTTGTTTCATAGATGCTTGTGGGAAAACCATCCACTTGGGTGACCTTTGGTTTCTCGTGATTATGGAGATATGACTCAATCTCCTCCCTTAGATCAAAAAAGAAAGCAAATCCTCTTCATTACTTTGCTGGCTCTTTGCTACTGTAGCCCAGCCAACTTCTTTTCCCTCGGGGTCTCCTCCTATCTGCTCTCCTCTCACCACGCTATATTCTTAGATGTTTTGTTCTGCCTCAGCCAAACTTTATGTGATTTTAAAATATGAAAAGAGCATATGTTACCAAAGCCACTCTGGACTTGCTGTCCATAACTCAGTGATAACAGCTTCACTATTGAAGAGAAGAATGTAATTTCACCACAAACACTCCCATGATGATTCAGCCCCGACTCTTGCCAGAAGAAAGGGCTACGCCATTTTTTTTTTTTTCTCTTCCCAGCACGGAGTCTTCAGCAAAGAAGTGTCTGCGTCCTAATTCTTTTCTATATTAGGATAAAATGCTTTTTGGCTTGCTGATTTTGTAACCCTGAGAAAAGAGCAGGGGTGGGGGCAGTTTCTCATAAAGTCTTCCTTGCACATCTAGTTGGTCTGGGTCCCAGGAACTCAGGGCCCAGACTCATGAAAGGACCCCAACGAGCAATAGCTCGGAGATCATCACCTCAGGAACTGAACAAGACGTTGTTTCCACTTGGGGTGCAGATGGTATCTATTTAGCTAGAATCCTTCCACTGAGGCTGTTTTTTTTTTTAAACCCATCATTTTGACTGGCTTCTTATCACATTTGAGAGAGCCAGCATACTTTCCCACAAGCTTACCAGAAACATGATTAGATGTTCCTAGTTAAGACAAGGGATCAGGAAGCTAGCTGAAAGAGAACGGGTATTGGGAGGAACAACAATGATTCAATGATAGGTCTGTCCCCAAGAACACATCTGAAGAACGTCTGACTGAAAAAAAAATGTTGGGGTGGTGTTTCCCCACCAACGCCCTCTGAGCCTCCTCCCCCACCCTTTGTGGGGCTGCTTTTGATGAAGACAAGGGCATACTGTTCCCATGAAGATTCCTGACCTAGGTCAAGGGCAGAAAGCCAGAGGAAAGCAGTGTACAAGCAAAAGCATCACCTTTTAAAGGCTGTGGCCATGTCGTGAGCGGATGGGATGGAGAGTCCAGGAAACAAACATTTGCTAGTGTTTCTCTCTCTCTCTCTCTCTCTCTCTCTCTCTCTCTCTCTCTTTGTGTGTGTGTGTGTGTATGTGTGTGTTGCCCTTCTCTCTCTTTCTCTTGTCTCTCCTTGCTCTCCTTCTCTCTGTGTCTGTGTCTTGCTCTGTCTTTGTCTCTCTCTTTATGTGTGTCTCTCTGTTTCTGTCTCCCTGCCTTCTTTTTGTCTCTGTCTCTCTGTGTTTCTGTCTCTCTGTTTGTTTCTTCATCTCTGTCTGTCTGTCTCTCTCTGTATGTGTGTGTCTCTCTCTTTGTCTTTCTGTGTGAGTCTCTCTGCCATTTTCCTATCTCTCTATCTTTCTGTCTCTGTTTCTGTGTCTCTGTATTTCTCTCTCTCCATCTCTCATCTCTCTCTCATCCCCTTCCGTGTGTGTCTGTGTCTCTTTCTGTTTTTGTCTCTCTCAGTGTGTGTCTCTGCCATCTCTCTGTGTTTCTGTCTCTCTGTCTCTATGTGTGTTTGTCTATGCCTTTGCCTCTCTTTTGTGTATGTCTCTCTGTTTCTGTCTCCCTGCCATCTCTGTGTTTCTGTCTCTCTGTCGCTGTCTCTCTCTCCTTTCTCTGCCTTCCTCTCTCTCTATGTGTCTGTGTCTCTCCCTGTCTTTGTCTCACTCCTTGTGTGTCTCTCTGTTTCTGTCTCTCTGCCATCTCTGTCTCTCTGTGTTTCTGTCTCTCGGTCTCTCACTGTCTCTCTCTGTTCAGCACTCTGTGTGCCAATGACCAGACGCACAGCATAGATGGACGCCATTCTGAAGTGAGCTACAAGGCAAGCCTCTCCAAGAGACACCTACAACTGCAGGGTTGGGTGCTGTCACTGTGTTAGGACATGGTAATTGTTGCTATTACTGCACTGCTTCTCCAGGCCCATTCCTTTCACATTCTTCCTATCATCTTTCCCCATGTGGCCCCACAGAGATGCTTATTAAACATGCCTTACGCTAGCAAACCTCAGAGGTCTTACTACCTGAAGTTATTATTCAGACACCACAGGGAATGCAGCTTTCTTTTCTATCTGGGAGGATGGGTTTCAAAGCCGGAATAAGTCATACCTCAATCAAAAGGACAATATTTTTTAAAGCAAAGGTGATAAAAAGAAGGCTGTTATGTGATGAACGCTGGATTCTTCACAAAGCCCAGACTTTCTGCCCCGAGCTATGGCATACCTGCTCTCAGTTTTAATACTGCAGCTTTCAAAAAGCCCCCCTTTTGATTGTGGGCAATTCACAGACCTCAGCGCTTTGCTTCTTGGTGAAGGTTGATGGGCCGGGGAACATTTTTTTATTAGGTTTCAATGCATCTGCGGTGCTTAAATAAGAGACTGAAGCAGGCACTTGTTCCGTGCTATGGGGTGATAAGTTGCATTAATTTTTATTTTAGGCTGTCTCCAAACATGGCTTTTATAGACTAATAAAAAAGCAATTTTTATAAGTTCACAAAAAACAATGAACACAGCCGAGCATAAATATCTTACAACCAAGGCCAGAGGAAAATTATGAACTTAAAAAAAAAAAATCTGCTGAAAGTGGCACAAAAAAAAAGCACAATTTGTAGATATTGCCTTCTGGAGGTAAATTAAATTCTCACCTACGTGGGAAAAAAATCTGCAAATGTGACTTTCCACTCATGGGAACTTTTCTCCCCCTTCCCACTTTAGTGTTCTGCAATCGTCTCTCCAGGTCCTTTGTTGGTTTATGGCTATCAATAGCTAGGAGAGGAGTGTCAGAATTCCAGCAGCTCCTAGAGCATCTCCTCACTCACCCACTGAGCCCCAGGCCTGTTCTGCACTGGCTCATCATCACTATTCAATGTTTTCCATCTGAGGTTATTTCACCTCTTGCTGAACCTAGATTTTCTTTCCTGTAACCCTAGACAGAGACCCTGTCTCAAAAATAAGGTGGAGAGCAATTGCAGTATATATCAACAAGGACATCTGCCCTAAGCACACACACACACACACACACACACACACATTAGCACCTTTTCTCCAAATAATCTTAGTCTCGTCTAGTGTAAGACCAATACTTGATTGCTATTTACTAAATACTTACTATTACCAGGATTTATGAGAAACCAAAGTTATAGCCTGGTGAACCTCCTAATTCTTGCCCACCATGAAAATCCTAAGAGTCTGGTGTAGGAATCCTCATAAGAAACAGTGTGAATTTAGACACTCTTCTAGGCACCCGATCTTACTATAACGGGGGCCCGGAGCAGTGATCTTGAAACCAGCTGTAATGCGACTGTAATGCAATGCGGGCACAGATGACGATTAGTTACAGTATTTCAGCAAAACAGTTCTCTAGGGCACCACACAGCATGAACCGGGGTGACCGGAACTTACTTAAGACTGCCTGACTTTTATTTTCATATCTAAAGCCTACTCACACAGTAACGACAGAAAATCATCACTTAGTGATCACGTGCTCATTCCACACTCTTCTTCATGACACACTGGATTAGAAAGTTCTTCCTTAACAGGAGTGTCCAGATCAGTCCCATCAGCAGCTCATGGCTAGGGATGCCCCACGTGTTCTCAATGAGGCAAAGTCCTTGACAGGCCAGAATTCACATACATACTACATGACTCAAGCCACAATCAATTTTTCACAGTGCGGTTTTACATAACAGGGTTTACTGAGAAACAAGTTCTTCGCTTATCAGCATATTCCAAAATGAAATGTATTTCTTTATTTACTTGACGTTCATTTATGCTGAGATATAATCATATGTCACCTGGTTAACATTACAGAAAACAAATATAATTATTTGTTGATTGTTTATATTTTGCAAACATGCATGTGGAAAGTTAGTCACAAATTAACTATTAATAATAAGCACACATATTTATATTTGTCTTGTTAAACATGAATTTCGTTTCAGGTTGACCCTGACTAATTTCAGAAGTGTTTTTGTAGATTGTGATATAAGGTACATTTGTTGTGGAAATCCAGTAAAATCCCGAAGTGCCAGCCATGGGCATAGTAGGATGCTTTTGTAAATGGACACATGTATGTATGAACTACATACAATATATATGTATGTGTGTGTGTGTGTGTGTGTGTGTGTGTAAGTATATGTACACATGTGCCTGTATTTAGTCAGTGCCTGTATGGACTTACAGGTATTCCCCCCGCAATTTCATGGCGTTTTCTATAGAATTAGTTTCTAAGTAGAAAAGGCTAGCTTATTATTAAAAACACATTCATTGACTTTGCATATGTGTATGTAGACCTGCTGCTAGGTGCGTGTGGCTGTCAGATCAGCGAATCAGTGAGAGCCGTGATCTTGCACCATATGGACCCTGGAGGTTGAACTTCCATGGTCAGGCTTGCTGTCAGTCACCTTTACCCACTCAGCCGTCTTGCTTGCCCTGTAGCTATTTTTTTTTTTAACAGTTTCTGTCTTGAGCCTGCACCATCAATAATTAATTATGGATGTACCTTGAATAAATGAGATCTGGGGCAAAAATAATAATAATAATAGGAGTGTTTCAGCAAAATTGCTCCACTGTCATGTATCTCTGAAGACATATAAATGCATGTGTGGAATCAGACAGCAAATTTAAAGCATACTTTGAATAATTCTGTTAGTAAAGGTACACCTGTAGGTTTTTTTTAAAGTAGAAGCATCATGTTATCAAACAATTTATAATGCATATGTGAATTTATCTCGATTAATGGTTAACATGCATTAAATATTTGCTCAAAAGCTTTAACAAAAAAATCAAGTGTTATCTAAATCTTTTGTTTGCTTGTTGTTGAACATCTAATCAAATCACCAGGCCACAGAGAAAGACGATCCAAGTGGTCCTGGTGAGCCTTGATAAGCTAAGGTCAGATGGCGGGGGAGGGCGGGTGGGAGGGAGAACTCCCCCTTTCAGTGGATTACAGGAATGGATAGCTGGATGAGGAGAGGAGGGAGGGAGGGATGTGGAGGAGATGAGGGAGGGGCCTACAATCTGGATAGACAATGAATAAATTGTAAAAAAAAGAAAAAAAAAATTTCCTCTCACCAGAAGTCCTGAAGACAGCTGTAAGATCTGGAGAGGTCAGGAACCCCACAAGGAGAGCAATAGAACCAGAAAATTTGAACACAGGGGTCTTCCCAGAGACTCATACTCCAACCAAGTACCAGACATGGAGATAACCTAGAACCCCTGCACAGGTATAGCCCATGGTAGTTTAGTGTCCAAGTGGGTTCCCTAGTAATGGGAACAGGAATTGTCTCTGACATGAACTCAGTGGCCTGCTCTTTGATCACCTCCCCCTGAGGGGAGCAGCCTTCCCAGGCCACAGGGGATGACAATGCAGCCACTCCTGATGAGATCTGATAGACTAAGATCAGAAGGAAGGAGAGGAGGACCTTCCCTATCAGTGGACTTGGGGAGGGGCATGCGTGGAGAAGGGGGAGGGAGGGTGGGACCCGGAGGGGAGGAGGGAGGGGCTTGTGGGGGGATATAGAGTGAATAAAGTGTAATTAATAAAATAAAATAAAGCTAAAAAAAAAAACCCATCCAAATAGAATATTTGATCCTTCGTATATATGACTGACAGCGATTTTGACTTTTCACACTGCTGGTCTTGTGCTCACAAGATTACATTTTAAGTGTGGAGCATAAATCATTGCTTTTACGTCGTCTGTGAATGTCATGCTTCAGCCACACTTTTAGTCCAGCATAAAAGTTTTTCACTGCATATCATGTAAAAAGCAAGAGAAGTAAGCAAGCAAACAGCGAGATGTCTGGGAAATTTAACACAGAGCTGCCGCCTCAGACGCAGCGTGTTGAAGGCGTGGGAGCAGGTTAAACTTTGCGGAGGTGATGTTCTGGGCGGATGTGTTTCTGGTTTGGGAGGACTGAGCGTTAACGCCTGTGAACCGTGTGTGTGTGTGGGGGGGGGGCGTGTTCTTCCTACTCTGATACCCAGCCACCCCGTGTCACATTTTTGTGTAGAGATGTCACGGTTACCCTCCAGACTCAGAACCCTTTTCCAACGGGCGCAGCTGGGCCTCCTGTAACTAACTCCACTACGTCCTGACAATATATCCGAGGGAACAGCATCGCCGCTCACAAGTTAGGAGCTCAGTGAGTGCCATAGCACCAGCCTCCGCTTCAAGGGTCAGTGGCGAGTCCCAGGTCCCTGTGCTGCCCACCAACTGACTAGGAGCTGGAGTTGGCATGATCTCTTCTTTGGGCTCAGAAAATTTACTGGGGCAATGTACAGAACTCAGGAAAACATCCCACAGGTATTTACCAGTTTATTAATAAGGGGCATATTAAAGGTAGAGGTGAATGAACAGACGAAGAGCTATGCAGAGCCAAGGCTGGGAGGGTCCTCACCGTGGCACCTTCTATCCTAATGTAGTTGGGGTGTACCATCCACCTGGCACATGAATGACCTTTTCAATGTAGACTCTCTCTAAACTTGGTCCTTCTTACTTTTCTGCAGGAGTCGTTATGGCGGCCACGACTGATGAAATCCCTGGGTCTTGGTGACTTACCCAGCCTTCTCTCTCTTTTCTGGAGAGTTTGGAGTTATTACACAGGTGGTTCCCTTGAGAACCAGTCTATCTACAGGTGCCCCATGGGCTCCCCAGGGACCACCAAAGACGTTTTTCTCACTCAGAGCATTCCAAGGGCTGTAGTACTTCTGGGTGGGGAGCCCTTAGCATCTCAGAAATTGCCAAAGGCTTGGGGGCTGAATGCCAGGAACCGGGGGCCAAAGAGAAAAAGCAGAACACATGTTCTTTCTAGCACCTCTGTCTTCAAGTTCTTTGCGCCAGAAATCAAGGGTCAGAAGCTTAATATATATATATATTTCCCATTATAACACATGATTGTAGAATCTTACTTACCAGATAATCCGGCATGCCTCACACAGCACTGTGTGATATGTCATTCTCTGTATATCCCACGGTGGAAATGTGAGAGGTAAGAGATCTGGGGAATTTTGGTTGTTACTCCACAATTTCTATACATGGAGGATTTGGAGTCGCAAATACTTATCCAAAAGATGGCTGTGCCTAAGAAACACATTATTTCAGTTAAATAATGTGTTTATTTTGAGGAAAGTTGAGTGACTTTCTTAATCTAAGAGAATTTACTGTATTTAAATCTGAAACTAACAAAACACCATCTCCATGACCTCCTGAAGAAACATGTGCACATTCACACACTACGATGCCTATTTATGGCAGATGGCTTTTCTCTGAGGAGTAATTCCCAGCCAGTCCTCTAACTTAGCACTCCAGTGAGAGACTCCCAGGATAACATACATAAGGATGACCTGATAAAGAGTTCTGAACAAGGCAGCTGGCCATGCCTGGATTGAAGTAGCATATACCTTTGTTCTGGACTTGATTCACAGTCACCTTTAACTATAACAGGGGTTGGAAAACATAAACCGAAGTATGTACCAAGAACAGTGCAAAATGAACTTTGTGATCAAACAGCAAACTTGGCATAGAGCTGAACTGCGCCCCCTCCTGCCATGCTTTGACAAGGTCATGGGGAGGACACAGTCGCCATTTCTGAATTCCTATTCAGCCACCAAGAAAAGGCCTTCCAGTCACACAAGCCCTTTATTAAGTCAGAAGTCATGTTGTGTAGTTGAAGCTACCAGGATGATTTGCAAAAGTGTTGACCATCATGAATAGGAGCTACATTTCAAACCTCCAAACCTAGTCTTCCTTTCTCCCCTTTCTTCACATTGATTTTCTTCGCCATGGATGTGTTTCTTTCTTTTTTAATTCTGCCAAGGTGGGAGTTCCTAGTTAAGACTTTTTTTCATTTCATAAATTGAAGGCTGAAACAAGATCTGATTAATTTCCAAGAGCTTAAAAAGGTTGGCTTTTCCCACCCCCGTATAACATAAAAATGGATCTGCTAATTTAGCTGAAATGTTATGAAGTATGTGCTATTGGGTTGCAACTAGCTATGGAAATTCCATGAACACTCCCCACTGTGATATCTCTTCAAAGACACCTGTTCACATTCTAGCAAATGGATTTCTAGTTCAACAATAAAAATGTAAATACATCTAACATCTGCTTAAAGAAATTTACCTACCAATTTAGGAGTATCTTTGCTCTCTGAGAAAGTTTGTTTCTTTATAATATCACAGAAGACTCATGTCATACATGACTCTATGTGAAAATTAACATTCACTGCCAAAATTATATCACCATATTTTAAGTTGTTATACAAATTCCAATCACTGTTCGAGATTCATTAAGTTTTTTTAAAAATCCCATAGAACTCTTTTTGGCTATTTTGGGACCACACTAGCCTGGTAAAGGCTGCTGACTCCTAATAAAACAATTAGTGGAAAGATGGCTGCATGTTAGATGCTGTGTCCTTCCTTGGAATTTCACTTCCCACAGCATTTAAAGTTCCTGGAATTCCACTGATAATGTTCTCACACTGTGCATGCTCAAAAACCCACTGGCAGCACACATTTGTGTTTATCCTTTCCCATCATGATAATATCCACAATACTTCCCATATTCCTGAAGGATTAAACTGTATCATCAGACTCTTCCGAGATCACATGACTTAAGTGTGGCTTGGCATGATCCTACCTTGTATAATAAGATTCCAAGTCACTACCTACATCCTGGTAGCGTCAGAATTCTGATTCCTGGCTTATGAGTAAATTAATACAATGGAGGGTTCTAAAGTGCTGAGAGAGAAAACACATTCTGGAGAGTGGCCATGGCAGTCTCTTTTCCTCTTCTTCCTTTACAACACCAAGAAACTCTGTTTGAACTGAGGAGTTTGTTTTTTTTTTTTTTCCTAACATATGGAATATGTTATGACCATTGCTACTTTTTAAGACAAGGACAAAAATACATGGAAGCAATCACAAGATGGAGGAGACATCCCCCCGCAAGTCACATAGTGTATTGATTATCATTCATAAAAAGGGTCTAAAGGTCTACAGGCACCATAATGCTGATTTATTATAACTCTGGGATATAGTGAGTCTCAAAGAACCAGAAAGCACCAGACCTCAGAAGCAGACACAACACACTTCTCCTCCCCCCCCACCTCCTCCAGGCCAGCATTGTTTGGTTCCTGTATTAGTGCTTCCACTGGACTCAGAGGATCTTCACACTGGGTATGTGGTAGCTTCCACTAACAGAGAACTGAGTAAGTTTTACCATAAAATAAAAATCTGTTTGTCATTCCTAGGGGAAGTGTCAGAGGTACCTGGGAGAGAATTAGAGGGAGGAAAAGATACAAGCATGACCCTGGACATCTCTCTATGGATTCAAGTGGTCATATCTTTTTTTTTTTTTTAAGTTGCTGTTCACCTTCATGTTGGGTTGTTTTCTGTTTTCCATTTTTCCACTGCTTCATCACTTCTGGGATGTCCCATGAGGTTTTAGAGCTTCGTAGAGAGGTATAACTTAAGCTGCTTACGAAGCCCTCTTATCTGCTATATTGTTTCACCAGTTAGGCTGTGGCCACACAGGCTTTCAAAGGTGATACATTTTGTCACAGGAACTGGGTGACCTACTATTACAATTGGGTCCAAAATGGGGTTTTGATAAGAAATGAAGCAAGGATGATTTCTTCCTTCTCTGAGCCCTTGGAAAATAAAATCATTGCTGTGTCATCTATTTGGGCGACTGAAAAATGAATCCCGCATATCAGGTAAAAAGAACACATATACAGAACAACATGGCCCCTGTCTGATCCTTTCCTCTCCCTGATTTCCTCATTGAGTTACTTTCTTTTCATTTTTAACCCACATTGTTATTTTAACACCTTAATTTTGAAATAAAGTAAGATGTAAAATCAAAAAATGAATTAATGTGTGACTGCAATAGAACTTTTACCACTCACTAGCCATTTAACAGTATAGAGTCTGAAACATTACCACAGAAAGGCAGAATGTTCTGGAAACTGTTTGCTTGTGTCTTATAGCAAAAGGAATCTTTTCCCAGCCCACCTCCCCAAAAAGATAGTGTGAAATCATGAAAATACATTGAAATAATAATGCCATTGATATTGACCTTATGGATATTCTATCTGCTGCCCAAAGGCTCTCACGGTCAAAGAGAGGAGCTTATCAGAGGCGCTACCCCGAGAGGTGCTAAATCTGCTGAAAGTACCCCATGGCCCAACCAGTGTATTAGAAAACTCCAGTGGAATAAAACAACTGTGAGAAATCCACACAGGTCTCCGGGGGCTCATATTCTCCCGAGAAGCCATCACTCCCTCTTTCTGCTTAATGTCACATCACCTTTCACTTGGCCTAGGCTGAGGAGAATGACCTGGAAGGTACTGACAGACTGTAAAATTACATGCAGGACATCAGGTCACTTGGAGGAGCAATCTTGCGTTGGTCCTCTTCTGCGACCACAGGCTCAAAGACATCTGGCTTTTGACTCTCCCTGTAGTCATGCTTCCTCTACTCACGTTTCCACAGCAGAAGCTGGTGACTTTGAGGTTGGCAGGGAAGAACTCAGGCGAAAAGAGAGCTTTTAGAGGATATTTCTACTGTCAAACTCTCTTCTTACCCATCCCATCCCCAGCACACTTCCTATGTTAGGAAAGATTTTCTTTCTCAGGATTGCTTGTCAAATCTGTCAGCAGGATTTCAGGTAAGTGAGCTGTTTCTTTGTTTTCTACCCATCAAATGTATTGACCTCTACCTGGCACCTTGAACCCAGTGGCTCCAAAACCTTGACAGTGACCTAGGTTCCATGCTAAAGGCCCTGCTGGCTTGCAGAGAAGAGTGGCTTTTTGTCCTACACAAGAAAAGTAAACTCACTATTTATTGTATTTAAGAATAAGTTTTTTAGCACAATTCTTTCCATATAATTATAAATTTTGTGTTCATAACAAAAATTAAAATTTTATAATGTTGCATGTATGTGCAGGTCTAAAAAGAAGCATGATCTTAGATTTATTCATGTATGCATGCATACCCAGATATGAAGCTTACACAAGAAGGTGTTTGTTAGCTGAAAACATTTCCCCATGTTATAGCTTTTCTCTTGACATGGAATATTCTAGATCTTAAGAGCCCTCACAGGCAATAAAAAGATCCATATGCTGCTTTAGAATTATTTTACTCCTGCTAACTTTTGATGTCCTTTCTCAAGTACATGTAACAAACATATGAGTGCATTTTGCCCGGTTCTGAAAATTGACGACCTTCATTTCAGGTTCTAGCCAGTCATTTATTTAATTGGAGTTGGGTGTGCGTGCGTGTGTGTGTGTGTGTGTGTGTGTGTGTGAAGGACCATATGAGGCCAAAGTTGGCCTTGAACTCTTGATTTTCTGTCTCTACTTCCTACATAATAGAAGTGTGTCACTATTCTTGCTTTTATTTTTTTTATTAATTACACTTTATTCACTTTGTATCCCCCCATAAGCCTGTCCCTCCTTCCCTCCTGATCCCACCCTCTCACCCCCTTCTTCACGCATGCCCCTCCCCAAGTCCACTGATAAGGGAGGTCCTCCTCTCCTTCCTTCTAATCTTAGTCTATCAGATCACATCAGGAGTGGCTGCATTGTCATCCCCTGTGGCCTGGGAAGGCTGCTCCCACTCAGGAGGAGGTGATCAAAGAGCAGGCCAATCAGTTCATGTCAGAGGCAGTCCCTCTTCCCATTACTATGTAACCCACTTGGACACTAAACTACCATGGGCTATACCTGTGCAGGGGTTCTAGGTTATCTCCATGTCTGGTACTTGGTTGGAGTATGAGTCTCTGGGAAGACCCCTGTGTTCAAATTTCTGGTTCTATTGCTCTCCTTGTGGAGTCCTGTCCTCTCCAGATCTTACTATTTCCCACTTCTTACATACACTTCTGTAAAGCAAAGGACACCGTCATCAAAACAAAATGACTGCTATAGATTGGGAAAGAATCTTCAACCCTTTTTCTGACAGAGGGCTAATATCCAGTATATATAAAGAACTAAATAAGCTGAAAAGCAGCAAACCAAGTAATCCAATTAAAAAATGGGGAACAGAGCTAAACAGAGAACTCTCTGTAGAGGAATATAGAATGGCAGAGAAACACTTAAAGAAATGCTCAACATCATTAGCCATCAGGGAAATGCAAAGCAAAACGACCCTGAGATTTCACCTTATACCTATCAGAATGGCCAAGATGAAAAACTTGAGTGACAACACATTCTGGAGAGGCTGTGGAGAAAGGGGAACCTTCTCCACTGCTGGTGGGAATGTAAACTGGTACAACCACTCTGGTACTTTCTCAGACAACTATTCTTGCTTTTATAATGGTAACTTTAAAAGTAGGATTTCTTACTACATGCAGAGTCTAGTGACACACACACACACACACACACACATATATATATATATATATATATCCTTACAGAGAGAGAGAGACCATGGCTGTAGACTCTGCAACTCCTCATACTGAGCACGGTACTTAGTTATTTATATTCATTTATTCACTTATTTAGTGGGTGCGTGTTATATTACAGGTGTTGTACATATGTAGGTTTATAGGGATGTTCCACTATGCCAAGCTTTTTATGTGGGTTCTGAAGATTCAAGCTCCGGTCCTCACCCTTACATTCCAGCTCTCCAGCCCCGGCCTGTTTTTAATTTTGAGACAAGATCTCGGGAATATAGCCGAGGACTCACCATCTTTCTGTTTTAGCTTCCTGAGGTCTGGGGCCATAGACATGTACCATCACACCTAGCTTAGTTATACGCAATTTTGACATATGCTCAGTACATGGAATTGCTTTCACTAAGTCCACCCCCATCGCTCTGCCAGCATAATTCTGCTCTTGAACCGCTATTAGAGGTGTTAAAAATACCCACAATGCCCAGATATTAAAAGTAACTCCCCTCGAGGGGGTGTTTACATTTTAAAGTAACAACAGGGCACATTATCTTTCTTAATGACAAGGACATTTCTTCACTGAAAGGAGCTACCTTGTTAATTTGTGATACGGGAAGTGCTCAAAATAAGAATAAGATTATGACTCTGAGGAAGAATTATGGGATACCAAGGTAACTCATGTCAAGTGCATGGCCAGCATTGTGGCTAACCTTTGTCAGAATTATTAAGAGAGGTAGCACTTACAGAAGAAAAAGGCCCTGGCTATCATGGTAATAGGCCTTGCTCCAAGGGTAGGCAGTTAATAGAGGGTGCCTACGCTGTAATTGTAATTTTGAGTTGCTTTGGCCACAAAGCTCAGGAGAGTCTCTTCAGGAGGTGACAGCCCTTCCAGAAGAAAACAATAAAACTGAAAACCAGGCTTTCACAGACAAAGGGCACATTAGATTCTGTCCTTTGAGAATTCCTTTGACATCCATTCTGTTAAAGTTGTTGAGAACCCTAATTATTTTTTATGAACTATTAAAGCATTTTACGTGTTTCCAGACATTTCCTTAATAAGGTTCAGCACTGCCAGATAGGAAATGTGTCATGGTCATTACTGCCCTGAAACTCTTCCCGTGTTCAACTCTTTTATTTCTGCTGCTATGGCTTCACGTCTACCACCTTTCAGAGAGCTACCCCCGTATTTTGAGGATATTTGCATTCTTACAAACTAAACTCTGAGGGGGAGTTTATCGATTTGGGAGGTTTGGGAAAGCATTCATGTAAGTCTTACTGGTTGAGAAATGAATTCCCTGGGTTCATCAACTGATTCTGTCACTTCGATGTTTAAAGTGTTTGCTACTCTGATTCTGATTCTCCGGGAACATGGTTTTTTTCTCAACTCTTCCTCTCAGAGAGGATCCTCAAGAAGAGTGTTGTATGTGTCGTTACAACTGTGCCCCTATTCCTTCTGAGGAGAGCATCTGCTTAAAAGTCAAACTTCCAACATGTACTTTGGAACATGAGATAGTGATTTCCTTTCATTGAACATTATTGTTTAAAAACATGGTGCTGGACAGATAGCTTGGTCAGCAAGGGACTCACCTTGGAAGCTGTGCTTGATCATAATCTTTCACAGAGAATCAAGGTGGGCACTGTGCCAACATACCTCTCTTCCCAGCACTGAGGAGGCAGAGCGAGGTGGAGCTGTGGGGTTCTCTGACAAGATGGCTCAGGCTACTAAAGTGCATTCCAGGTCAGTGAGAGACCCCGTATCCAAAAGGAGTGGACCGAGAGCCTGGAGAGATGACTTAGGGTGAAAATGTGCTAGCTGTGCCAGGAAAGATGGCTCCTGTGTGTGTGTTGACCCCAGAGCTAGGAGCTACAGGGCAGGATTGCTGGGGTTGGCCAGCTGCCAGCCCAGTTTCAGGATCGATGTGAGTCTCTGTCTCAAAGGAATAATGCAGAGAAAGGTGGAGGAAGATGTCCAGTATCCTTCTTCAGCAGAGGCACGTTCGGGCATGTGCTTACACATACACTTTGCACAGGAGTGCATGCATCAACCATACATGTACAACATACAAATACTGTGCCCCCCACACACAAAGGTTAAATAGGACTTGATAAATGACATCCAAGGCTCTTTGTCTTCTGGCTTCCACTTGCACGTACACAGGTATACATGCAATTATGTGCACATATGTGTCCACACAGGAAGAAGTGTTCAGTGGGCACACACACACACACACACACACACACACACACACCATGACTTCAAGCATTTGGAATCCCTTTGACAGGCCAGGGAGTGACTGTTTAAGGGACTGTATTGAAATACGTTGTCACTTAGCACACTGGATGAGGTGACTCAATGGCCACTATGAGCTATCCAAGGACATTGCTGCCTCTGCCAATCAGTTCACACATTTCTTTTCCTCCCCTGTATCATCCGGGTGCTAGGTGAACATGGGTGTTTTTTAGTCTGTCCGCCAGCCTCAGTTTGGTCATATTTGGTGGGTGGAAGACACAGGCAGACGCTTCAGGAGGGATGTGAGATTAGGCAAATCAAGAAAGTGAAATATACCTGCCCTTATTCGTTTTTACTGTCAACTTGATAGAACTGGAATCACATGAGAAGAGGGAACTTCAACTGAAGAATGCTTCTATCAGATTGGCCTGTGCAACATCCACGGAATACTGTCATGATTGCTGAAGGAATCGGATGGCCCCTGCTCAATGAATCCTGGGCAAGTGATTCTAGGCTCTCTGAGAAGGTAGCTGAGCAAAATGGTCCCGTAAACAATGTTCTTCCATAACTTGTGCTTCAGTTCGTGCTGTGACCAGGAAGTATAAGACAAGATGAACCTTTTCCTCCCCCAAGCTACTTTCCGTAATAGCGTTTACCACAGCGGTAGCAGTGATGCTAGAATGATGTCATTTCCTTCATCTCTGCCTCAGGCAGGCACCTGGGCCTCACTTTCACCCTCTCTGTGGCTTTTTTGTTTTCTACACAGCTGTAGCTTCTCCCTGACCTGTCCTCTGTGTTTCTATCCATAATGCACCGAGTGACTCTCTTCCGCGGGCTGGAAGAACCCCACTCCCTCCCTTGATGTCTCTGGCCTAGAGAAATGGGTACAGTCTCCTACTACGGGAATCACTTAGATTTCCCCATTGTCTTCCACTTGGTTTCTCAAAGCCCCCATCACCTGAGCAACCAGTCCCCTGGTGAGTATACAAACTGTTTTTCTGAGAATGCCTGACTTACAAGTCTCTATGCACACAACAGTCTTTATTTCATGTTTATGGCTATTTTAGTACTTTGTAGACAACATAGAGGAAGCTAGAAGAAGAGAAAAAACTTAACTCTTACCAAGATGCTTAATCATAATTGTTGAATATTTGCATATGTATGGCAAATACTACATATATATATATGCAGGCATGAACATTTTTGAGTACAAAGAATTTTTTTTTTTACGTAAATTAACCCATTTATTGCAGACTAGGCAAGTCTAAACAGCAGTGCATCTACTGGTCCTTCAGTTCCTTGAGTCTTCTGATGGCGGACTTCACTGTGACGGCAGAAGTAGTGTTGTAGGTCCAAGCCCCACCAGCCACTGTTTTCATGCAGGATCCACAGTGCCAGATGCCAACGGCTCGTCTCTTCATCTTGGTCTTGCCACAGAAGGAGCAAGTGTACTTGGCGTGCTGGCTGATTTCAATCTTCTTCACCATCTTCCGGAGGGAGGCACCATAGCGGGTCCCGTATTTCTCGACGATCCCGACCTTCTTGGTGCGTTTAGCCATGTTACCGGAACCCGAGTACAAAGAATTTTTTCCAGTGTCATGCTAAGCCCACGGCAATCCTCTCTATTTCTACTTAGACAAAATATTTTTTGGGGAAAAAAAAAAAGGATATGCCCTAGTTTATGGGTTTCCATTTGATTTTTTTTCATTTCTTTTTTCCTTTTGATAAGTTAATGTCTGTTAAATCATTTAATCACAACTCTACACCAGGCACATCATCCATTATAATTTCCTACTGAGATCTTTTACATTTCTAAGCCAATGCAAATGGAGACACCTTTCAGACTTTTCACGGCACTATTCTGTAAGACTCAAACCAGCACATAAAATCTCTTCAAGTACATTCAAAGGATTAATTAGTAGTGCACAGAGTGAATTTGTGCAAGGTGAAAAACAGGCTGATGTTTACTTTCACAGCGTAGTAGCTGGAAAGTAAAAAAGAAGAAATCAGAAACTTCCACCCTCTGTCTGAGTGCTCCTCCATTCAGATGACAGACTTTCCATTCTGGTAACTACTGTTCCATTTAGGGGACAACTGTCCATTCTGGTGACTGCTTCTGTTTCTTTCAGCTAGGAGTGGTATTGGTAGAGAAGCCATTCCTTTTTAGTTCTGGCCCCAAATTGTTATGCAAACAATTTTCTCCAGACCCCCCTTTTTTTCTACTCCTGCTTACATAGCTGAACTATATTTATAGCATCCATCACAGAAAGATGAAGTCATGTGTCGGAGTTCTGGCCAGAGGAATGTGGGAGAAAGCAAAATGTTCCCTTTTCAGTCCTGACCCCCAGAGACCTCTCGAGATATTACTCACTCATGCTTAGATTGCTTGCACATTGCCCAAAGGAAAGAATGTAATCGAAGAATACGAGATTCTCAAAGATGTCACGGTACAAGACGGAGCCAGACTCAGAATAACTGCAGCACAGAATGCCCCTGCCCTTGTGAAGGCTGATCAATGTTGTACTGTGATATGTGGAGGAATATTGCTTTAATCGTGTTATGCCACTGAGAATTCCCAGGTGAGTGTAGAAAGGCTTTGCCTTCGTTAGTAC
The DNA here is from genome assembly GCF_030254825.1 of Meriones unguiculatus. Lineage (NCBI taxonomy): Eukaryota > Metazoa > Chordata > Mammalia > Rodentia > Muridae > Meriones > Meriones unguiculatus. The sequence continues at coordinate 62,793,618 of NC_083366.1, forward strand.
TCTCTGCTCAGGGGTCATGCTGCAGAGCATCCCTAAAACAGAAGCATTTTTAGTGTTTCCATGACAGATGCTCATCCTCCATAAGAGTACTCAATACTGATGTCCTAGGACCACCATACACCTACAGGGACAATAATGAAATTGTGCCAAGTGCGGATGTAATACACATTTTTAAATTTATTTTCACCATCCAATGTTTGGCATTCATACATTTTTGTGTAGATTATCCTAAATCATACAGGAAACTCAGGGCTAGAATATCACAATTCACGTTAGATAAACTATTACATCATTTGCATCAGTTCACCTTCCCTCGTGTGACTCCTGCTAGGTGTGGTGGATTCAGAACAACATCTTGGTAGAGGGAATAGAAGGTCATCTCTTTTGAAAATTAGTCCTGTCTTTGAGAATCCACTTTGCCTCTTTTGATTCCTTTTTCTCTGGGATTTATAATAGATGCTTTTCTTGTTACTGGGGGAAAAAAATACAAGGCAAAAGCAATTTAATGGAGGGGGGTTTCTTTCAGCTCAGAGTCTGAGAGTACCATCCACTGTGACAAGAAAGTATGGCGGGAAAAGGGAAGGCGGCCAGCCGTAGCGTGTCTGCAGCCAGGAGGCAGAGAGATGGAAAGAGGTGTTCTACTCTGTCCTCCATAGAATGATGCTGGCCACCTAGGGGTGGGGTCTTCCCTCTCCAGTTTAACTGCTTAGGAATTACCCTCACAGACATTGCCAGGTAACTGAGTCATCTCCAATTGACAATCAAGATAAGCCTTCAGCAAGTACTTACGTCATAGAGATGTGAGCACGTGTATGGCTAAGCTAGGGTACCACTTGGTTTACAACAGCGACACAGGAAATCTGATGCTATCGTGAAATGATATCCCCTGGACACGGCTGGCATTGGCGTTTCTGTGCCGTGACCGGGGAAATCCAGAGAGAACGTCCATTGTTCTTACCACACGGTAGTCACCCACCCACCCCTTACGGCTGACATTCTTCATGGCTGCTGTGGGCAGAAAAGCAGCAGTAGTAGACAAGAGATGCAGGCAAAGGGTTTCAGGCTCTCAAACCATGAGTGTTCCACACATCATTCCCTGCTCTGAAACTAGCCCCAGACTGACAACAATTTAACTTTCCAATCTCTGACCTAACAAAACCCATTCTCTTCTACAATCCCTACACCCACTCCAAAGCAAAAGGAGCAAAGCCTTTATATTATGGACAAGGTCTCCAGAAAAATCACATTGTAAAGTTATTTGACCAGCATCACACAGTAGGTGGGCATGCTGTCTGGGACTTATAACCCGGATGTCTTCCAGCATGTGGATTACGTAGTCGGTGTGATTTTATCATTCTCCAGATACTCCACTTTGCTCTGCAGTGGCAAAGGCAGGCAAAAAGAAATACAGGTGTTGTTTTTTGTTTGTTTGTTTGTTTTGTTTTTATGTAACTGAGGGAAGCCGAGTATTGCCTTATTGTTCTACACTATGTGCATTCAGTAACACAACCTGAAGAGGGGCTTATCATATTCTTTCCCTCTCCAGTAAGTATTCCGAGTGCTCCGTTCACAGGCATGGCTCCCTTGCCTCTACGGAAGAATAATTTCTCATCCATCACAATTACCTTCCTCCAAAAACACTAGAGAAATTTCCACTTAAGATAGTCAATCATCAATAATAATTTGCCTATCATCTGAATGAAAGTGTAGTTGAAGTTAGACGACCCATTTTTATCTGCTTTTCAAAATGTAGCATTATCATCATAAGGCCTGCATTGCATTTGAATGTCCAAGTCTGTTCCTGTGAGGCCATTGGCTGAATGAATGCAGAAACAGAAGTTTTTGTGTTCAGAAAGATAGCATGTATGATCTAACAGAAGACTGTGTGTTAGTTACTGGTTGAGGAAATGAATGAGCAGTGTGGGCCATACTGTGGCATGACAGTAGGTGAAAAAGATGGCTGAAGTCATCTTCTTGGAGGATTGAAGTGGTAGAGATTGGAACACGAGATGAACTGAAGATGGTCTACATTTGGAAGAAAAGTTTAAGAGAAAACACATGCACACCCACACCCACACACACACACACACACACAGGAGGTTAAAAAGGACAGCATAGAAATTAAGAAAATAAACCACCATAACTTAAGCATTCACTGATGGCAAAGGAGCAATGGACAAGACATCAGGTCATTAGTCTAAAAGTGGAGAGTTAAAGAGCAAGGAAGAGAAACTGGACACCCCCCCCCCATTCGATGGCAGGAGTGTTTCAACAGGAAATGTTTGAAAATGAGGCTATGCTTAAAGAAATGTTTAAATAAATATTAAGACTGGTATTATACCTCAGTGGTAGAGCAATTGCTTGGCATCTGTGAGGCCCCGAGTTTGACCTCAGCACTAAAAACAAACTGAAAGGAGATGAGTTATTGAAGACAAACAAACAAACAAAAAAAACAAACAATTCCAAATAACTCCAATTGTTCAGGATTTTTAATTATCATTTTTAAAAAAGCAGAAAAAATGGAAGAAGATGATAGTGAAAATCATCATCATCATCATCTAATACCGTTGTATGTAAGTCAATGAGAATTACCTGGATTGAGTCTTGAAAGAATCAACTGTGCACAGTGAGTTCACTAGACATTAATTTCTGAGCTTGAAGCAGGAGTTCTTGCTTCTTAGGGTATGAAGTGATAGGGCAGAGAAGCCTTCAAGATTGCAGAGAAGGTGGAATTATGTATCTAGATGTCAGATACCCTATTGCATAGATTTCATTTCCTCTAATCCGAGTAGATGTGATGTAAGTCTGGGGATATTGCTTTCCTGCTTATTAAATATCATTTGTCACTTGAAAGCACACAACAATAAACACTTCTCTTTTTCCAAGTACCAGTTACTAAACCTGCTGTCTCTTTTTGAGGTCAGAACAGCAACTAAATAGTCGTGTTGCCCAGCAGTGATGTACTGTGCATTTTGTGGAATTATCTGAAATGAGAACTCCAGGGTACATAACTCAGCTCTCTCCTTCCAACACGTGCGTGGCTTGCTCTGCCTCTTATTATGCTCTTTGGACCTGTAGTCATGCAAATGACACAAGTGAACAGCTGCACTCTGCAAACCAGATGGTCACATGTGGGGAGAGATGGGATGGGGACAGTAGAACTAATAGCCTATAAAGCAGGCTAACGCTACCAAATTTCTACATTTTGCTATTAATACCAAGTGAAAGGTTAATCGTTTCCATCCGTGTTCACTTAACAGTCAGAATTAACCTCAGAGGCAGAGTAATAAATTTTTAACCAAATTCTAGGAGTGCTGATTCTAAACAGAGAACGGGAGCCACTGAATGCATGCTGGAGAGCAGGAGGGAAACAAAGAAAAGGCTTAGGTGAAGAGCTGCTCACTCTGAAGAGCTGGGCACGTTTGGGGCAGTGAGGAAAAGAACGGAGGGGAGACCTAGCACATCTCCTCTCTCCACGTTGAGCTCCTACGGAAAACAAAGTGTAGGCCTCAGGCTCTCAGAGGCTGTATTCACCTATGACGCCCACGATATTTGAACTGTTATAAATACTTTCCTCTGTGCACAAGACTTTTGCTTAACATGGGTGGTGTTCAAAGACACTGCGGAAGTGACAGTGAGAGTAGCTGAACGGCTGAATACTTACCTAGAATGTTCGAAACACTTTGTCCCATCCCCAGTACTAATCCTTTGCACACATAGGAATACTTACAATCTTTCTGAGTTTCGTGTTCATGATTACGCTTCTCTTTTTAAAAGATCCTCTCTGACCAGCCATATGTGGACAAGATCTTCATCCATCAAAGCATGTTGAATCATTTTCGGTATCTATGGAGCGAGAGAGAAAAGTGGGTTCTTATCAAGGCTCTCAATGTGTCTATTTTCTGAAGAAGCATAAAGTTTATGAATGGTAGTAAAATTTCCGGGTGATGGTATTTTGTCTATGTCTTCCTTAATGTAAAGAGCATGGCTGCACATGTTACCTGGTGCTTTCTAGGCTGTTATGTGGCATTTTGTATGAGATAATAGCTTCTAAGTCCAAGGATAATGGCTTAAGCAGGATGCTCGGTGGAGGTAAAGTATTCCATCCTGCAGAGAAGTCCATTAGGCTCAGAAAGTAAACAGCTCAAAGACTTCATGGAGTCCCTGAAACTGACCAAATTCACCAGGCTCCTCCCCCCACAAGGGTATATAAGCAATAAGATTGGGAGGCATTTTCAAACCAGGCCTGTTCCCAGAAAACATCAGTAAGGCAAGGTACCTAAAAGAGGCAGAAGCCAGCTGAGCTGCTTGGGAAAGATACTCTTCAGCCCGTTAAGATGCCCACAGGCTGCGCAGGGCACTCGAAGTTCCCAGCTTCTGTGAGCTTGCACAGACTTCAGCGGTGCAGCCCACACTCTTATGAGTAACCCCAATAAAACTCATTGGTTCATCAAGCTGGATTTTGGTGGTATCCTTAGCTTGCTCTGTCATCGATGCCTTATCAGGGGGTGAGTATACCGTTACTCATGACTCCCCAGAAATGGTGAAACAGACAAAAGCCCAGGTCTTTTGTAGGTTGTGACATAAAGCAGAAATAATTTTGTATTCCATTGCATGTTAGTGTTTTCAAAGAACAATGAGACACAGAGCATGGAGGAAGGAAGCTACCATACAATTCTGCAACAACAAAACATATGGATCAACTATTGGAAATAAAAGGGTTTTTATTCCATTAATTTCACTGAATATTGAAAGAGATCTGTGGTTTTTAAATGATAAAAATAGCAAGAACCAAGTCCTTAGCCTTGACCATATTGCATAAGAATTTAGCTTATACATTTGTATAATTTAGCTTCTAAAACAGTAAAGCATGTTTATTTGAAAGTAATTTGGAGAAGAGCCAAGAGTGTAAAGAATTAAATGGAAACCATGCTTCACTCTAGTGATAATTAGGGTAAACATTTGTACTACTTGCTCAGGGTCAGTTCTTTATACATTGCACATGCGCATACACATATAAAATAAAATTATCTGCATATTGGGTATACTAAACATATCATGTATTAGAAAGTTAATGTCTCTTAAAATGTAATGATACATATTATCCTTTCCCTGTACTATTCAAAGTTCTTTATTCACCAAGTATGATGACAGTTATAACAAAACTATGTTTTCACTCATTTCCCAAATGAAAGTCATATAGAAAGGACAACAGTATGTGTCTGGGGTAGAACACATGTTTATCATGCTCTAGAGCCTGGTTTCAACATCACCACCACCACCACAACCACCACCATCACCACCACCAGCAGCAGCAACAACAAAACCTTAAAAAGTCATATACAAAGCCACACAGTTTTCTTATTTACAATGATGAGATAAATTGCTTCCTATTATAGGTTCTATACAAGTATTTTTGCACAAGAATGAGGACATAAGGTTAGCGAGCAATTAATAAGAGCCAATGCACAGCAGACAAACTTTTGTATGTCCCTAGCTTGGGAGAGCTTGGAGCTCAGAATTTTCATTTGTTAAGACAAAAAAAAAAAATCAAAAACAATAACAACAAAACACCCTCAGAACACAAACAGCTTCCTCTGTCTAGACTCTGTTACTCTGTTATTGTCTCTTCTTCTTCTTCTTCTTCTTCTTCTTCTTCTTCTTCTTCTTCTTCTTCTTCTTCTCTCTCTCTCTCTCTCTCTCTCTCTCTCTCTCTCTCTGTGCGTGTGTGTGTGTGTGTGTCTCCTTTTCCCTTTCCCTCCCTCTTTCCCCCTCTTCCTTCCTCCTTCCCTTCTCCCTTACTTCCTCTTTTTCCAGGAACAGGCTGTATAACATTCTGCTTTGCACTCGCTGGCCCCAGAGAAAGGTTTAGAGAAGTAGCTTGGAAAGAAAGTCCAGACTGGACGTACTGGTTTGAGATTCATTAGTACACAGCCAGGAGTTCACACTATTGGTGGGACTATAATTGCCCAAAGGGAGATGTTGGCTGAGAATGATGAAGAGCACAGGAGTCATACCCATGAAATCCTAACACTTGATAAAGGGATATCTGCAAAAAGGAGGCAGGGGGCATTTCAGTAACACTTCTGAGAATTTGATCAAAGGGTTGTAAAGGGCACTCACAGAAAATGGAGTTCACTACTCGGGTGAGGAATATGAACCTTCTTTGCCGCATACTTAACATCTTCTCTACATTGCCCTTGGTTAATTTTACCCACTCTCTTTGAGTTTGGGACAATGTGTTTTTGTGCCATATCCACGAGGTCAGGCATAGCCAGCATTATTCTAATGTCTGCACTCACTCAAACACCCCCAGAACACAAAAAGCTCCAACCCCTCGGTGCAGTGACCTCCTTTTCCTTCTTTCCATTACCCTTTGCCACTCCACAGTGCAATATTCTCTGGTGAACCTGAAAGAAAACTCTGACCGAGTATACCGCAAATGCTTTCAGGGCACAATCCTGTGCTCTTGCACTTGGGGGGGGGGGAGAATGAGAATGTTAGACAATAGGAAAACATGGTGCCATCTCTGCTTATGACACTTTTAACAAGTAAGAGATGGATTCTGGCAATCTCCTTAATGGAAAAACACATCAGGAGACATAGCTACAGTTTCACAGCAGAGCATGTAAATTAATTCCCATTAAAAATACTCTTGTGATGTCCATTTTAAAAGCTCATTCTGTGGCCTGAAATTGCTGCTTGTGTGATGAATCTATGGCAGTTACAAAGCTCTTAGATAGAAGACCTGGACTCTATGGAAGACAAAGTACTTTGGTAAAATGATTCTGGTCTTCTTTTGGTTTCCCCCAAATATGCTGAGATATGGATTTATGAGTAAGTGTTTCCCTTAAGTGTGGTGTGAGTCAAAAAACAAAAACAAAACCAGCAAAAACAGTGATCAACAAGGGAGTTGAACTGAGAAAGAAGGCAGCCCATGAGGCATGTGTTATGTTAGTTGACTAATCGAGAGATTAGAATTCATTCCCTTTTGGAGAACCCATGAGTTTCAGCTTAGAGCATTTGGCTCAGTTTCCCTGACTTCTCCTCACCCTGAGAGCAGAGATGGAAGGTTTCTATCTACTGCTATGAATCCTCAGCCGCCAATGCCCCGCAGAGGAAGGACAGAAAACTCCACAGAAGGTTGGCGTGGGTTACAGAGGAAGATGAGTACTCTCTGCAATTCTAATGCCCTCCCATCCTTTGATGAGCTGAGGAACTTAGCCTTTTCTCTCTAGGGTCTAAGATTCTGTAGAAACATAAGTGCTTTCCATTTTTTTTTAAAAGAGTTTCCTTTAACAATTGTCATTTGGAGTTCTAGATTAGTAATATCCAAAGTGTTCTGTTTATGTTAATGATGAGACACCCCTCCCCCATTAAAAAAAAAAGCTGTTCCAGATGGCCTGGTATTCTCTCATACCATAGTTCATTTCAAAGACGTGACTCCACAATGTGCAGATGGCGGAATAAGACCTACATGAACCAATATGGTTCTTACTCTACTGTTTTTCCCCTCATTCTTACCTGTGACCTTCGTCAAACACAAGCTAGCTTTATCCCAAGAGAAAAAAGATTAGCACCCGAATCCTGAAGGGCTATTGTCCAGTCACATAGCATGTCCATTGTGGTACCCCAAAATGTTCTCCTCTACAGAGTCATTTAAAGAGAGAGGCTGCTCAAGACTCAGTCATCTTATGGCTGTACCTTGGAATACAGCAACTGCTTTTGCTAGTGAGGTGAAAGGAAAACTCACTGAGGGTCCCACAGGGGTCTCCAGGGTCCCCACACAAAAGGGACAAGATTTTGGCCAGAATTGTTCACATGGCAATACCTTCTTACTGCAAGGGGATGGGGAAGGTAAAGAGGCAATTAGAATACATGGAAATCACCATTATTGTTGTCACCACTTTTGTCAAAGGGAAGAAACTGGGATCCTCCCTCTGTGTGCTCCATTAACTTCATTGCTCTTGCTGTCTATTCCCAAAAGCGAAGCTGTCACACCCTTCCTTATATGAACTAGAAGAAACGTTTTCTTTCATTTTCTCCTGTATTGACATGCCTTGGAAGATTTAGTTTGGGGCGGAAGAAGTGACTCTTCAGTCGAGAGCAGCTGCTGCTCTTACAGAGGACCCAGGTTCTGCTCTCAGCACCCACACGCAGCCATCACAGCCATCTCTAACGCCAGTCCTCAGGGATGTGACCCCTCTTCTGACCTTCAAGGACTCTGCCACGCACATGGTACTCACACGTCTACTCAGACACACATATGCGCACATAAAACAAACACATTTAAAAGATTTTGGTTGGCAAAAGGATTCTGCCGTGGGGGCAAAAGAACAGAATGATGCAAATGTGGTCTCGCGTTTTCACTGTAAAGGCGAGAAGAGTGGAGTCCCAGGGGCATGGCTCTTAAGGTCACGGAGCTGATCAGTAAGCACCCTGTCTCCAGAACCACGCAGGGACATCATCCACTCTGACATTATGACTCTACAAATTCCTTCTTATTAGGAAAATTCTTTATCTGAGATGTTTATCAAGGGTATTTGGAAAAACTTAAGTCAGAAGTCATTTGGAACAAAAAAAAGAAGAATTTTAAAAATCAGAAGGGAAAGATTGACTGATGGGGTGCGGGGGCTGCTTTGGCGAAGCGTGGAGGGCGAGAGCCTCAGCCTCAGAGGAGGCGTGACGGGGGTCAGCCCACAGGACAGAGCCACAGGGTCTAGACTTCAGATGTGATTACATGGCCTCCCTGAGTTCAGCACAGGACTTGGCAAACAGCTCCTCCAGATGTTATGGCTGAGGTACAGATTCCCGCTCTGGTGAGAGAACTGGCTGCGGCTCTGTTTGGCGGTTTCCCTGTTAGTGTCTGGTCGCCACGGGCTGTGCTGAGGCTACTCCACCCCCTTCGGATCCTGAAGTCAGCTTTTTGGCTGACCCTGAAAGCGTAAGGCCCTTTGGGGGGTCTAGAGAAGGTTTGGAGAGTTCAGTTCAGCTGGTGTGGCCAACTTCCCAAACAGATCAGCCGCACATCCTGAAGCAAAGCGATGGAGAGATACAGAGTAGGGTAAAGACGGGCAGTGCCATCGGCTGGCAGCAGGACCTTGGTGATCTGCCTGATCCTGGACTCTGCTTCTCCAGAGGGTCTCCAAGTTCCGCTGGAACACTAACACTCTGTCATCCCGCAAAATGGCACCACAGCAAAGGGATAAACAAGAAAGCCACATCCCTTCCAAGCGCATAGGATGGAACATTAAAGGCAAAGTGTTCTGCTTTGTTAAATAAACATGGTAAATATTTGGACTTGGACTCTGCAAGAGTGGCCTTTTGAAACTGGCAATGAGTTGGACCCATGAGACCTCAGATGGGATAATATTAAAGAGCAGAAGATCTAGTAAAAAGGAACTATTAAAGGGCTAGTTCTAAAAAAATAAGTAAGTAAATAAATACTCTCAGAAGAAAACAATTTTGGAACATGTGTTGTTATAATCACTCTTCCATGTAATCAATCACTAAAGTTATTTGTCTTGTCCGGCTGAAATTTTGTGCTCTTTGATCAATGATCTCTTTTCTTGTCCACCCTCTCTGCTCCAGTCTCCGGTAACAATCGTTCTACCTTCTGTTTCTTAAATGCCGAGTATGAGTGAGGCCATACAGTGTGTGTCTTTCTGTGACTAGCCTTCTACACTTGGCACAATGTCTTCTGCAGTTAGCAACACTGTTGTCAGTGAAAGGACTTCCCTGCTGGTGTTAAATAGTATTTCAGTGTGCAAATAACTGAGTTTGGGTATCCATCTAGGTGGTGATGGACACTAGGTTGTGTCCATGTTTTAGCTATGTAAGTAACGAAACAATGAAGATTGGGGTGCAGTCATTCCTACAGTATATTGAGTTTGCTTCCTTCTGGATACCTACCCATTAGACAACTCGCTGGGTCAGACTGTGATTTCATCCTATGTTCAGTTTTCTATAGGACCCAAGTACTGCCTTTCATAATTTCTACATTTGTTTGTATTTCCAAATATGTGTGCTTTCTGTTCGTACATTTTCTTCCATTATGCTGAATGCTTCTCATCTGCTGCATGCTGTAGCCTGTAGGTTCCTGGGAGAGAGAACACTCAATTCTTTACTCTCCCAAGGCTTGCAGGGTGCAGCCAAGAAAGAGAAATAAAGATGTGCACGGGGAATGAGACACGGGAACGAAGAGATGAGAAAGGCATCCAGGCCAGGCCTAAGGACCAAAGGCCTCGGAGGAAGTTTGTTTAAAGCACACTTTGTGGGAGGGTTAGTCAGACAAATAAGTGAGGAAGAAAAGTTGGATACTTAACGTCATGCGTGAGGACACTTCCTCTGAGCTCTCCTGTGATCACAGAAGTGTAACTCGGGCTCTCTCGGTATCAGTGCTCTTATCCTGAGGATGAAACCATCACACAGAGGGTTCTTGCTCATACTAACCGAAATGGCATATGCACAAATGTGTGCAGGCTACTGTGTACACGTACACAGTAAAAATGGCAAATTATGGTACTAGGATGTCCTTTCAGGGCACGGCAGAAGCTAAGACGTTGCCGAAGCATCTAGCTCGTGTGACTGGCAGAGTATGTTCCATTTATTCTTTTTAGAAAAGGTGTATTTTGGGAAAGGAGCTACAGAAAGATAATAAATTCAATTCTGAATGTATCCGCTTAAAGGCAATGTGCAAACAGCAGATGGAGTTGCCAAAAATGAATTTGTGTGTGTGCGCACATGCATGTGTGCGTGTGTATGTGTGTGTGTGTGTGTGTGTGTGTGGATATATGTGGCGTAAAGGGCAGCTTTCCATTCTAAAAACACCAGCTCAGCTCATGCATCTCATAACCAACACAGGAAGAGCTCCCTCAATTTCTCTCCTCAGTATTGCTTTCTGTCCTTCTGAAAAATTTATTTTCTTGGATCAGGCTTGCCATCACAACAGCTGTCAACAAATACACGATTAGCTGGTAAGGACTTAGGCTTGAATTGTATGTTATTAGAAATGTTGAGAAAGCTAAAAGGCTTTGCGGTCTTAAGAAGCAAGGCTCTCACCCTTCATCAAAGTAGCTTTTCTGCGCAGCAAATGAAGACCATCACAGGAACACACAAGTGGACATAGCACAGGCATCAGTGGATAGTGTGTGTGTGTGTGTGTGTGTGTGTGTGTGTGTGTGGTCCAGCCCCATAAGACACATCTGCACCACAGCTCCTGCATCTGAGGCTCGAGGAGCATGGCAGAGGGTGGGGCAGGGGGAAGAGTGTAAGGGCTGCAATGTCAGGCATTCTGTGGAGCAGTCTCTCCTGAGCATGGCTGCATAAACAACACCGAAACTATGGCAACATCAATGGACTTCTTAACACGGAAAGTGAAAATGTTCATGGGGTCCCACCACTAGACAAACAACCACTGGCTGCCATGCCTCTCCCAGGAATTAGCCCCATTGTCGGTTGTGCAATGCAGAGTGGTCAGCCTTGAAGCAATATACACATAAACAATAAAAATGGACTCATCAAATTGTGTGTGTATATATATATATATATATATATGTAAAATACATATATACATACAAGTAGGTAGATAGATAGATATATAGATATAGATACAGATATAGATATATAATTTGTGCACACACCTACATATATTTGAAATGAACATAATAAAATAAAAAGAGGCCTTCACATTGAGAACGGGAACATGGAAGGATTTTGAGGGAGGGCTGAGGAAGTGATGTAATTGTATATCAATTTAAAAAAAACAGTTTTTAGAAGACTCATTTCATTGTTGAGCAAGTTATTGACAAATGTCTGGGACTGGATCACTGGACAGCAAAGGCAGGTAGCAAAGGCAGATCCCCCACACCCCATGCAATCTTTTCTGAAAAGATGGAGTGGGGAGGGGGTAGCAGGAGCCATCAGAAGCATCTACAGAAATGATTAAGATTCCCCAAAACTTGCTTCCTATCTAATGAATCAAATTGGCTATATCATCAGTGTATCAAATATGTCTTTCACTTCGTTTTTCATTTCTAATTACTATCAGATGAAACAATGCTGATGATGACACTTTTCCAATAAAATATTCGCTTACACACAGCAAAAAAACATAACATTCAAAGAGGAAAGAGGGGCGGGGACTGGGTATGTGTCTCAGTGGTAGAGTGCTTTCTAACATGCATGAAGCTGTGGTGCTCAGTCCTCGGCAAGCAGATAAAACCCAACAGGAAGGAAAACTGACTTTATTGAACATTAAAAACATAATGAAAAATTCAAAGACTCCAATTTGGCAGGTACCTGAGACCAGCCCACCACGGCTGTTATGACCATTTCCGGCCAGCTTCTTCTAAAAAATCTCTCAAGTGTCTACTCATGATTAAGCTCACATCCCATTAGGCCTCACAAAATGATGACCTCCACCTGCAAATGTATTGGGGATGACTGCCAAATGTCCAGGTGTTCCTTCCAGTCCATGGACAGAGAGACATCTCAGGTGCCCCACCCTCCAGAATCTCTGAAATCCAGCTTCCAGCTTCCAACCTGCCTTCATAAACCCTTGAGTTGTCTGTCACAGGTGCTGGGCATTCTTCTCTGTCCTAAGATTGGATACAGCCATGGGGCCGAACTAAAGCCTTCTCTTCTTCCTTTACAATGCCTTTTAGGTTGTTTTTGCTCTCTCCTCTTTATCTCTTTTTCTCCAAAGCATAATAGCCTCAGACCATGGACATAGAGAATACTTCTTACACTCTCTTCTTGTAGAATCCAGAAATGCTTTCTAGCCTCATTGTTAGAATACAGATAATAAATACTACGTAAGTCTAAAATAAGTATTATTCCCAGAAAGTATTGAGTCATTTTATATATATATATATATATATATATATATATATATATATATATATATGTGTGTGTGTGTGATAAAGAGACTTCTTTTGTATAATATGCAGGTATTAGCATCCTTTAAAATTATGAAAAACCTAGGAGTGTTAAAATACTCCTGTACAATAAAAGTTCTTCTAGAGGTATCACCATCTCTGATCTCAAGTTTTACTATAGCACAACAGTAATAAAAGTTGCATGGTACTAGCATACAGATGGACTAGTAGATTAATGGACTCGAATTAAAGACCCAAAAATAAACACACACACCTATGGATGCTTGATTTTTGACAAAGAAACCAAAATTATACAATGAAAAGAAGGACAGCATCTTCAACAAATTGTGCTGGTCTAACTGGATGTCTACATATACAAATTGCAAATCGATGTTTATTTATCACCCTGCACAAAACTAAAGTCCAAGTGAATCAAAGACCTCAACATAAAACCAGACACACTAAATCTATTAGAAGAAAAAGTGGGGAAGAGCCTTGAACGCATTTACACAGGAGACAGCTTCTTGAACAGAACATCAACAACTGAGGCACTAAGATCAATAATCAACAAATGGGACACTGAGAAGCTTCTGTAAGAAACTAAGAAGCTTCTGTAAAGCAAAGGACACAAGGACACTGTCAACAGAACAAAACAACAACCTACAGACTGAAAAAAATATCTTCACCGACCCTACATCTGACAGAGGGCTAATATCCAGATTATATAAAGAACTCAAGAAATTAAACACTGACAAACCAAATAATCTGATTTAAAAACAGGGTGCAGAGCTAAACAGAGAATTCTCAACAGAGGAATATCAAATGGCCAAGAAGCACTTTAAAATATACTCAACATCCTTAGTCGTCAGGGAAATACAAATCAAAACATCTCTGAGATTCTACCTTGCACCAATCAGAATGGCTGCTAAGATCAAAAACTCAAGTAACAGCACATGCTGGCGAGGTTATGGAGAAAAGGGAACCCTCCTCCACTGCTGGTGGGAGTGCAAGTTTGTACAACCAGATTAGAAATCAATCTGGTGCTTTCGGACAGTTCTACCTCAAGACCCAGTTATATCATTGCTGGGCATATATCCAAAAGATGCTTCACCATACAACAAGGCCATTTGCTCAACTATGTTCATAGTGGCTTTATTCATAGTAGGCAGAAACTGGAAACAATCCAGATGTCCCTCAACTGAAGAATGGATAAAGAAACTGTGGTACATCTACACAATGGAACACTACACAGCTATTAAAAACAAGGACATTATGCAATTTTCAGGCAAATGGATGGATCTGAAAAGATCATCCTGAGTGAGGTAACCCCATCTCAAAAAGACACACATGGTATGTACTCACTTAATAAGCAGATATTAGCCACATAATACAGGCTAACAATAATACAATCCACAGACCTAAAGAAGCTAAGTAACAAGGAGAACCCTAGGGAGAATGCTTAATTCTTTTTCAGAAGGGCAAGTAGTGTAGACACCAGAAGCAGTTGAAGAGAGGGAACGGGATGGGAGCCTACCATAGATGTCCAGCAGGAGATTGAAGCAAACACTGAAACTCACAGCCAAACTTTGGGCATAGTGCAGGGAGTCTTGTGGAAAAGTGGGGCTAGAGAAGGTCAGGGGTTGGGTGACAGGAACTTCACAAGAAGACCAACAGAGCCAACAAATCTGAGCCCAGAAGTGCCTGTGGAGGCTGATGCACCAACCAAGGATCATGCGTGGAGAGGACCTAGAACCCCTGCTCAGATGGAGCCAGTCCCCATGTGGGTTCCCTGGTAAAGGGACCAGGGCCTTGCTCTGACATGGACTCTGTTGCATGCTCCTTGATCCCCTGGGCAGGACAGCCTTGCCAGGCCATAGAGGAAGAGGATGCAGGCAGTCCTGAAGAGACTTGATAGAATGTGGCGAGTTGGTAAGGGAAGAGGGCTCCCCCTTTCAGAGGACTAGGGGAGGGGAATGAGGGGAAGAGGAAGGGAGGGTGGGACTGGGAGGAGATAAGGGAGAGGCTACAATCTGGATATAAGGTGAATAATTTTATTTTAAATCTAAAAAGAGACTATAACAAAAATACAATTTCGAATTTACTAGACCTGATCTGTTTATTCTTGAAAAGCTACATACTTAGCTTTTCAAAAGTATTTTTGCTTTATGTATGTTACCTTACAAGGATCACACAAAAGTGCTACGAAGTATTTTCAAAAATGCTGACGCTTCTTTAGAAGAAAATATAGACACTACCTGATAAATGTGTGGGCAGGAAGAGATGTGGCCATGTTCACCAGTTACAATCAATTCAGAGAATGCATAGTTGCTGTGAAGGAGGCTGAAGGAAGAGACAAAACTCGGGGGCACGAGCTGGCTTGCAGATTCATAGAGAGGACCGTGGTGCATTTGCTCTGAGCTTTAGCATACTGTCCGTGGGCCTACCAGGGAAGAGATGTGTGCAATAAACCTTGGGTTGAGAAGTAAATGGGGATGACCTTCCCCCACAATGCACAGCACGGCCCTTCCTGGGTTTTAGTGGACTCCCCTTTTAAATTTCTTCTCAAAGCTAATGACGGATACACATTTTAAATTCAAGAGGACCAAATTCCACGTGAATTTTCCACTCTTATAGATGAAGGCCCTGCTCACTAGTTATTGTTTCTCTTTCCGC
Organism: Meriones unguiculatus; assembly: GCF_030254825.1. Taxonomy (NCBI): domain Eukaryota; kingdom Metazoa; phylum Chordata; class Mammalia; order Rodentia; family Muridae; genus Meriones; species Meriones unguiculatus. Next base: position 62,809,169 of record NC_083366.1, read on the forward strand.
ATTTATTTTTATTATACAGCATTGTTTCGAATTATTTCAGAATGTTTTTAATGCAATAGTCTAGAAAAAAAAATTAGTCCTGAATGTATAAGCAATCCCTACGGCATGTCCTTGGCATTAACCGTAAAATTCCAAAGTACCTAATTTATTTGATTGATTGGTTGATTGATTTTTCAGTGTTTTAAAGGGGGTACCAAGCCCAAAAGCGTATAATTTTTCTCTAACCAAATGGAATATGAATGAAGGAATGACGACCGCACTCTTGTGCTCGGCTGGCTGTCTCTGTGCGGTTTCTGTTCCCCCCTCAGATGCAGCTCTGAGGTAGAGGAGAAAGCCTCTCTTTTCTTTTTGCAGCCATCATAGCTCATTGTGCTCCTTGCTCAACAAGGCTGATGTGCAGAGCCGGCTGAGAGCCTCGCTGTCACGGAACATCCGCGGGGGTGCGCTCTGACTGTTGCTCAGATGAACTGTGTTGTCAGTTGGCGTAGCACAGATACTGTAGTCATCATTTAGTGGAGGAAAGAACTCACCTCTAAGGTCTTCGGGGTGTGTGCTCCCATTTTTCTAACACTTGCAGCCTGAAGCACAGTACAAAGGTTAGGGTTCATTTTCCCAAGAAGCAGTTGGCTAGGACCTGTGCATTGTGTGTTGGCCTTGAAGAAGAAACCCCCCTCTTATCTCTTCTACCAGTCTTCATCTGGCCAAGAAAAAACAAAATCTGTGTTCCCTTATCTTGCTGACTCTAGTGACCACTCTTGATAATTCCATGAGCAGGGTGTCAGGTTGTCCTGGAGAAGCCCAAAGTCTGGGGACAGGAGAGAGTGTTTCTATGGGATCCCCTTTACACAGCCTGCTGCTGACTACACAAGCTGTCCTTTCTAAAGCTTTGTGGATCTGTCCTCTAAGCAGAAGTTGGACAGTGTTGGGTTTTGTTTTTAGGGTACTTTCTGGAGATGATACCCTATTTCTAACTTTGACTCTGAGAAAATGTCTTAACCAATGACTACAGTCTGTTTGAGGGAGAAAGACAATGGTGCAAGCAAAATGTGTCCCCTAAATCTCTTCTGGGTCGCAGAACTGATACAGCCTCTCACATTCTGCCCGTCACCTATGGGAAGCAGCACAAGACATACACTCTGTATTGCAAGAATAATAAACTAGTTTGTTTTCATTTCAATACTTTAATAGTAAAGCACATTGGGACGAGATGAAGGGAAATGATTCTCTCCTTTGCTTTTGCTGTAAGCCTCTGCTATTTTCCTGAAGGAAATCAATCCGTCATCAAGTGTGGACTGAATGCCGGAGGTGTGCGATATGAAGACGCTGTGCGATTCTGAAGGGTCTCATAGTCTCCTCAAGATTAATCTTCAGTACCTAACACCTCTTCTGCCTTCTCATGCAGATCAGCAGTGACCTCTAGATCTGGGACAGGAGGAAAAAAAAAAACAAAACTGTGTCCCTTTCCAAGTCTATTGCATCACAGCTGTGGGAAATTGCAACTGCAGAGTTTGGCTGAGTTGAACTTGACCCAGTGGACGGAGCCAGGAGCGCTTTTCCTGTGGTTAGATGCAGACAATAAAAGTAGAGCCTGTCTGAGAGAGCATCTGGGGAGCTTGTCACACTGGCCACACGGGGAGAGAAGACATGACTCACTGAGCACTCGCGGCTCTCAGGTGCCTACATGCACCAGCGCAAGAAGGCTTGCTCTTCAGAAGGCCTCTCCAGTTTCCATAAAAAATCAGCTCTCCATGACTTCCAGACCCACTGCAGCACCAGAGCGGACAGACAGACTCGTCAGGGTTTTGGGGTTAAAAAGAATGCCATTAACAGAGGCTCACTCTGCTTGTGAAGAAGCTTGTGTGGCTTCCTCTGTTTGCCTCATCCTCAGATGACAGCGGCGAGCCCACTGCATTGTGGTGTCTTCCAAGTAGAGATGTGTGGATCTGTTCGTGAAATGAACCTCTTTAAAATAATAATAAAATAACATGAATTCATTAGAAGAGGATTGACCACCATCTTCACAGCCAAGGAGACAAAGCTAAGAGAAATTATGAGGCAAAATGTGTCCTACTCTGTGGCTTGCTAGTTCATTATCTCAACTTTTAGTTCCTTCAAAACTAAAGGTTTCTCACGTTAGGGAATGAGAGTTGGTTCAGTGGGTAAAATATTTGCCATCCAAGCCTGAGGAGTTGAATTCAAATCCCCAGAAGTATGTACAGGGCAGGCAAGGTAGCACAATTCTGTAATTGCAATGTTCCTGTGGTGAGCTTTTGCACAGAGCTAAGAAAACCCCCAGCAACTCCTAAGCTTGGCAGAGGCAGCACCAGCAAAAGAGATTCTGTCTCAGCAAGGCGGAAGGCAAAGACTGTGAACCTCAAGGTTGTCCTCTGATCTGCACATGTGGAGCATAGTACATGACACACACACCGCATGTACACCTATCTCAGCGCCCACACACAAGCACACACCTGCACATTCCTCACATACACACAAGAAAGATGTTTCAACGTCCACTTAAAGGTGTTTTATGGATTACGAGATTATAATGTAATTCAATCCAAAGCTATCTACCTGTTCTCCCAAGTCACATTCTGGAAGTGCCATTGCTTTGTAATTGTCTCTGTGGAGGTCTGGATCATTCTTAGCCATTTTTCTTGATCATATTGCCTCTGTTACTTTATCAAAGCTCAACCAAATGGTTCCATCAGTTTGTGGTGACAACGGCTTTGGTATAAGCTTAGCTCATCTTAACTGTAACAGTCTGTCGATCTGTCTCTATAGATTACAGCATGGCAGTTCTCCCGGTGACAATACCATGAGAGGTGGAAGAAAAGCCCTTGCCTCTCAGCTCCTTATTTGTGAGGATGGAAGCAGTGACTGCCAAGCCCATTCCATGCAGAAGTTGAATTGGGAATTAAAAAGTCTCTTTACTTTGGAATTAAAAAATAAACTAATAATCCTTTGAGGATTTCCCACATTGCATTTTGATCATGTTCTAAGTCTCTCCAGATGCACTCTGATCTTCACACCTGCCCCAAATGGGACATCCAACTCACTGATGCTCCCCAGGGCAGGGACCATCACAGCAAAGAAGGCAAGAGATTTAGGAGCCTGAGGTGGGAAGGACCAGAGTCAATCAGTGACTTCCAACCAGGATGGAAGCACTGCCTCCATGAACCCACAGCAGCTGTGGCTGACTTCCCGAGAGCTGCCTGAGATCAAGCCAGTTAAATCCCAGTGTGGAGCGAGGAGGGACTCATCAGCCCCACCCCTAACTAAAGAGCAGTTAGGTTGACTGTTGATGGCTTATGGGGAAGAAAGTCAGCGTTCTTTAAGAGTGTGGCTCCTGGCAGGTTGACCATGACCCAGTGGAGGACACACCAAGGAGTAGAGGAGCAGCAAAGTCGGACTGGACAGGTCATTAAACTTTGGAATTTTTAATAAATCAATGCCTATACTCTTACACTACAATGTACCTCTCTGGACTCTTTGTTGTAAAACTAAATACATTTAAATTTGGTTTGGATATTTAACCCTGTAAACTGAATATAGAATAACTGTCATCATAATATTCATTCTTGAGTTTCATATGACCCAAGATCAGTCATCCTCCTATTTTCAGTCTTCATAAAGTTCTTATATGCTCTCAATTTGAATTAATTACATTACCCATTCAAATGTTCCACTCCAGATTTTAAATTTTGGATATTAAAGTTGGTAAGACTTGAGAGTGGTGAGTTAAATTCCCTCACTAAAGTATTGAGACCCTCCAATTAAGATTTTAAGGTTATTTTATTTTAAGCTTTCTGGCATTTTTTTTTTTTCATAAAAACAAGATAGCTCTCTTTTGTGTTTGAAGTGTAACTCACCTTAATGTTTCAGTTGCTTAGGCTTTCCATTTCAGTCTCTTAGATGCTAAGAACATGAACAGATGTATGATAGCATAAGACAACACCTATTCTTTGAAGCCCTTTTCCCCAGGAATTTGCAGGTGAGTTTTTTTTTCTCAGTCTTTAATTATTTTCTATTCATCTATTTTCTCATTTAACAAAATGAGCTGATATTTAACCAGGTTTCTGTCTCTGGACTATGTGTTCAAAGTACAAAAATCCTTTCAGGTGTCCCAACAGCAAGAAAAAAAAATGTGAAAAAAACAAAAAACGGAGAATTACATTGTGATTAAAAACAAAAACAAACAAACAAACAAACAAAAACCCCACAAGCTACCATTCAAGAGTTCCACAAACTGACTGTTGAGTGTTAATCACATCTCTAGAAATGTCCACCTCCAGCCCATTAAGATTGGAACAAGACTGTCCCCTGTCTCCAAGGATCACCGTGAGGAGCAGAGGACAAGTGTTTAAGTTGAGGGTCTGGCTGCCCGGTGTGGAGCAGCTGCCTGAAGAGTGTGTGGCAGAGTTCTGTCACGAACAGCTCAGTCAGATGAAGGGAGCAAGAAGGAATGGAGAAAAGAATGTCCGAATCTGAGGGAAGACAGGAAAGAAGGCCTAAGCAGCAGCAGCAGCAGTACCGCAGCAAGGAGTACTGCAGAGCAATGGTAGTAAAAACTGCATGGTTCTGGCGTACAAACAATGGTGGATCAGTGGGATCAAAGACCCAGAAATGAACCCACACACCTATGGATACTTGATTTTTTGACAAAGAAGCCAAAATTATACAATGGAAAAACGACAGCATCTTCAACAATGGTGCCAGTCTAACTGGATGTCTACATGCGGAAAAATGAAAATAGATCCGTATTTCTCACCCTGCACAAAACTAAAGTCCAAGTGGGTCAAAGATCTCAACATAAAACCAGAAACACTAAGCTGGTTATTCGTAATAGCCAGAACCTGGAAACAACACAGATGTCCCTCATCTGAGGAATGAACACAGAAACTGTGGTACATTTAGACAGTGGAATACCGCTCAGCAATTAGAAATAAGGAAATAATGAAATTTGCAGGATAATGGTGGGATCTGTAAAAGATCATCCTGAGTAAGGTATTCCAGAGCAGATAGACACACATGATATATATTCACTTATAAGTGGATATTAGACATATCATATAGGATAAGCATACTAAACTCTTTTCACCTAAAGAAACTAAGCAAGAAAGAGGACCCTGGGTAAGATGATCAATCCTCACTCAGAAAGGCAAACAGGACGGACATCAGAAGAGGGAGAAAACAGGGAACAGGACAGGAGCCTACCACAGAGGGCCTCTGAAAGACTCTACCCAGCAAGGTATCAAAGCAGATGCTAAGATTCATAACCAAACTTTGGGCAGAGTGCAGGGAATCTTATGAAAGAAGGGGGAAATAGAAAGACCTGAAGGGGACAGGAGCTCCACAAGGAGAGCAACAGAACCAAAACATCTGGGCACAGGTGTCTTTTCTGAGACTGATACTCCAACCAAGGACCATGTATGGATATAACCTAGAACCCCTGCATAGAGGTAGCCCATAGCAGCTCAGTGTCCAAGAGGGTTACATAATAGGGGAACAGAGACTGTCTCCGACATGAACTCCGTGGATGGCTCTTTGATCACCTTCCCCTTAGTGGGGAGCAGCCTTACCAGGCCACAGAGGAGGACAATGCAGCCAGTCCTGATAATACCTGATAGGCTAGGGTCAGATGGAAGGGGAGAAGGACCTCCCCTCTCAGTGGACTTGGAGAGGTGCATGGGAGGAGATGAGGGAAGGAGAGTGGGATTGGGAGGGAGCTACAGCTGGGATACAATGTGAATAAACTGTAATTAATATAAAAATTTAAATTTAAAAAGAATTAAAAAAAAAAGAACGTGTGTTTTCCTGAAAAGAGCACACGGGAGCTGCCTCTCACTTGAAGGCTTCTGATGATGCCACTGCCAACATTTCTTATTCTATCTAATCACTGACTCCACAGACCCATCTGAATCACCCTCTTTTCCTCAAGCCAAGGAGGTGAACTGTAAGGTATGATGACAAATGCCTGCAGAAGCAGGGATCTGAGCTTGGAAAACGTAGTAACATTTATATTATTGGTGGGAGTTTTGAGCCTTCAAGAAGCAAGTGAACTTTTGCTCCATCTTTATAACTCTCCCTCTAAAAGCAGTTTACCATCTCTCTTTTCTCAACAGGTAAAACTGAGACCCAGATCTACGAGTACGTATCTTTCTAGGGAAATGTGTGCATATTTCTATTATAGGCACATACCATTCCTCTCTACCATGGGGCCCTTTTCTCTCCAGTTTGGAAATTGTTATAAACTCCCAGACACAGTTCAGATCGTGACAGATGGCTGATCTGCTACTGTGAATTTAATATCACCAGGCTCGCATAGGTACTGTCATCACTCTGTTTATTACCTACAACATTTTATGGTCTTCCCAAGGAGTTGGAACAGACCGAAATCAAAACAAAGTTGGGCCGGCTTTCCTGGAAGTAAAGAAGCAGATCGCCGGGACTTCAGAGATGCGGCCAGCCAAATGCCGCTCGGGTACCTTAGCATCCGGGCACAGAACTTCGCAGGGAAACAGCCCTGGGATGGCCGCTGCTTGTCCGAGTGTATAAAAGCGAGAGCAGCAGAGTGCTGGAGGCTACATTTCTGAGACCCATCAGAAGGGCCACGAGAGCAAAATAAAGATGACCAAATAAGCATTTATTGGGGCGAGGGAAAGGAACACAGCTTTCACCAGTTGAATCTGGGACAGCTGCAGCCCCTCACAAGAATATCCCCTGTGAGTTGCAAGGCTTCTGTAACATACGACCTTGGACTATTTATACAGAGGAGAGCATTGCTCTAAGAGGAAAGATCTGAGGCGTAAAACACAATCGATGTTTTATAGACTTTCGAGGGAGCATAATGAAGCTCTGAACTCAGAAAATACAACAACTCTGACCTTTAGAATTCTGCAGTGGAATCTGGCAACAGATAAGACAGGAGGGAAGCCGGCCCAAAATTAACCCAAGTCTTTCCTTAAACATTGATATTATTCACTGATTCTGTTACTTTGTCTTTGGATTGCTTTTTTCCCCATATGCTTGTTGTCCCTGGAGTGGGTCATGATAACATACTTTAAAATGTAAATCAAAAGACTACCTGGTGAATCAGCCCCTGCCATTGATCCACACAGCACGATGCAAGGTGCTTTTCTTGTTGACAGGGTGCTCCTTGAGTCTGGCCTTCAGCTGACAGAGATGACGAAGGCAAGACAGGGAGAGGAGAGTCGCTGGGATAGAGTACCCTTTCCAGTGGCCTTTTAAAAACAGGATCAAGGGTTCAAGACATGCCTTGGTTACATAGTAAATCCCGGGCCAGCCTGGGCTATATAAGACCCTGTCACACATTTTCCTTCCTTTTTTTTTTATGAGTAGGTTATATGCAGGGTCACTCTGTGTTTCATGCAGAGTAGAGGAGAACCACACAGTAGGTCTGCAAGTTATCTCCACGTTAGGAAACTGAAGCACGGCTGGTGATGGCAGGAGCTCAATGGCGCATGCTCAGACAGGCGCTCTGGTCACTGCCTCACAGCTCTGTGCTGGAGGTTCGGCAATCCTGACACCTCTTTTCCTGAGGAGGAGACAAGTGCTGGCGGAGAGAAGTCACCGAATGTAGAACCTAGGTTGACGGTAGCCAGTGGGATGACCAGTATCTGAGGACTGTACTTCAGTGCCCTGGAATGATTTGGCTAAGTTTTCCACAACAAAGAAACTCAATCCGGATTTCCTTAACTGTTGAGCATACTACAACTATGTCTCGTTTGAACGTGAAAGAGAAGAAACCTGAATTTTTTTTGTCTTTTTCGAGAACTGTGACAGAGTGAGACCAACACTCTAGATCGAGGATGACATTGTCATGGTACTAAAATTGTTCTGGGGCATTTGTCTCATGTACTTCCTCCTGCCAAGCAGATGTCGTAAGAACTCAGCATAAACTCTGATGCAGCTGAACTATGGCAGCTTTTTTTTTTTTTCTAAATCACTTATGCTATTGGCTGTTCTGAGTCCTCATTTGGGAAATAGGTTCAGATATTTATTTCATTCTCATAGACTTCAAACAGTGACACATTCATGCTGAGGAAGAAATTATTGATATATGTGCATTGTACATAGTACTAAGGACATTTTCACACAAGTTTGTTAGGAACTTAGACCATGGCCCTCCATCTTCACCTGTCCCTTTCTCTTTCTTCGCCATTATTAGTGCCCCTGTCCCAGAGACAGTTTTGCTTCTACTTTCATGTCTTGTAGATATATAATTTTATGTACCTTTATGGAATCTAGCAGCCACAAATGAGAGAAAGCATAAGATATTTCTCTTTCTAGTCTTGGGAAATTTACCTAATATGATAATTTCCAGCTGTGTTCTAGTTCCCACAAACAACATGATTCTGTTCTTGGTGGCTGACCAAGTTCCATTGTGTATGAATCCCACATTTTCTTTTTCCACTCCTCTGTTGAGGGGCATCCAGGTTGACTCTATAACTTACGGTGTCAAGTGCTGAAATAAATATCTATGTACGACTGAGTCTGTGGTCTGTTAGTTCAGAGGCATTTGGGTAAATAACCAAGAAGAAATGTTGCTTTAAAGATTAAAAACACAAAGCTGAGAAGTGCTGGCCAATATCCTCAGCAATGTAGAAACTTGAGTCAGAAAAGTCACAAGTTTAAGTCCTGCCTAGGCCACCAACTGCACTCAACATGACCCTTTGCTCTTTTCTCTTTTCCCTGTACCGTTTACATGACCACTCTCCTTATGCAATAATAATCTTTCTTTTCTCCAGGTAGGTAGAAACTCTTTTCATTATTATTTAAATAACAGTCCTTCAAGTTGGGTGTGGTGGCAAATGCATAAATCCTTGCAGTTGGGATGTGGAAACAGCAAGTTTGTGAGTTTGAAACCAATGTAAACCACATAGAAAAACTGTCTCAAAAGTAAATGCATAAACAACAAAAATATAACTATCCTAACAGGTATGAGGTGATAGTGTCTATTTTTCGCAATTATTATTACTATTATTGTTGTTGTTATCAAAATAATGTTTTGGTTGTGTTTGGAAAACACACTTTAGAATGTTTTCATTACCAATTTTTGTCGATTGGCCCCTGATTCTGTCTGTATGTAGAGAAGGTGTGTAGGCCCCGTTACCAATGTAGTGCACTCTGAAGGTTTCATCTAGAAATGCTTCTCCAAGTCCATTTCAAGGCCATTGTCATGATTCTCCTTCAAAGGCTCTGAATCTCTCTACAAAACCTCTATGCCTGCTGCTTTGTTAGGAATAACATTGTGACAGTTTAACATTTACTCATTATCTTAATTTTACGTGTCTGAGTGTTCTGCGTGTACAGGAACTACATGAGTGTCTAGTGTCCTTGGGAGCCAGAAGAGGGCAGCAAATGCCCTGGAATTGGAGTTGAGGAAGATTGTCAGTGCTGGGACCTGAACCTGGGTTCTCTACAAGAATGGCCATCTTCACATAAGAGCCACCTGAGTGATCCCCACAATGATAGTTTTATCTGATGCCTTCTTTGTAGTAATCCTGCTGAGACCCTCTATGTTTTGTGGTGTTTTATGTAAATTGTATTTTCCTTCAAATATCGACTCCATTTGAGTTTTTTCCCAATTCTTCTCTTAAAAATCTTTAATTTCATCTGTCTCACAAAGACTAGTTTTGGCTGTATTGTTTAACTTAGGCTCCATGGATTGTTTTACATTGTACTTTTCTGTTAAGCTAGTTAATGGCCTGCTCTTTTCAAACAACTGGCTTTCCTCTTTACCTGTTGCTTAAGTAAAAATTTGAGTGTATCATGTATTTCGTTATTATGTTTCCACACATATGTGTTTATCATTTTTACAACTCCTGTTTTTCTTACCATTTCTTCTGCCACTCTCCTATTAGTCCCCATTTTTTTGCCCACATAGTCTCCATTGAGTTTTCATGTTAGATAGGTAGATGACAGAGATGACACATGCTAATAGATAGATAGATAGATAGATAGATAGATAGATAGATAGATAGATAGATGGATGGATAGATAGACAGAAAGACAGACAGGGATGGTTTGAATGAAAATGACTTCCAAAGGCTCATATATTTGAATGTTTGGTCACTGGTTGGTGGAACTATTTGGGAAAGATTAGGGCGTATGCTCTTATTGTAGGAGGTATGTCAATGGACGTGGACTTTGGGTTTCCAAAGCCCACAGCAAGCTTAGTCTAACTCTGCCTACTGTTGTGGATCAGATGTAAGCTCTCGGCCACTGCTCTAGTGCCATGCCTGCCTGCTGCCTTGCTTACTATCAATGACGGTCATGGACTTACTCTCTGTAATTCTGTAAACATGCCCCCAATTTAATGCTGTTTTTTTTTTTTACATGTTGCTTTGGTCATTGTGTATCTTCACAGTAATAAAAGAGTATCTAAGTGAAATAGACACATGAAAGAGATAGATAAATGGTAGACAGATGATGGTAAATCTAGATTCCATATGAGTCTTGCCTTTATTTTCCCCACTGCCCCGATCTCACATAATCCCTTTCTACATTCATGTCATAAGAACATGTTATTTGTTAAACTATTAGTGTCTTTTCCAGAAAGTTTTTGCCTTTGCCTAGATTTTGAAGTGTTTTACCCATGTTTTCTCCTAAAGGTTTCAATGTTTCAAGTCTTACATCAAGCTTTTTAAAATCTGTTTTGAATTTATTTTTATCCATGATGGGGTTGGGGATCTAGCTTGGTTTTCTATTTGTGAATATCTAGTTTTCTCATCAAATTTTTCTGGAGAAAACATCTTTCCCTCCCCCTAATATGTGCTTTTGACATCCCTGTGAAAAAATAGTAAACTTATCTTATTCCTATGTCTCCTAAATTAGAAAATATAAGCCATAGTATCTCTGTCAGAATCCTTTCTGTCATTATGACACATTATGACAGCTGTGGATGGCATGTAGATGAATCAGTGTGGCTGATCAAACAAGTTTCTATTATTGAATTTCATGTAATTTTCATGTCATGAATTTTTTAAACCAATAAAACTGTAAAAAAATCTATATTGTATAGGATATATAAGATTTCAGTCAGATTTAATGTATATTCAGTGATGATTTGCTGGTGTCTACCTCATCTGCTCTCTTCAGATATATGTTTCTTTATAGTATATATTGTTTCCCAAATGCGAACAATAAGAGAAAAATGCCTGGAATCTCTATTCCTTCAGGTTCTTTCTTTCTCACCAATGGCGCTTTGTGGCTTTCTGGATCCCACAAGTTCTCCAGACTAAACACAAGTATCTCATGACGTGATGATGCCGAGATCCGCATGAAAGTGAGCTCATGTGACATTTGTGTTCTGATACCTTCCCTTTCTCTGCCTTGCTCTCTTAATCTGCATTTGCTTCCTTGTTTTTCTTTACGCTGTTAAGTAAGCGCGTGACATTGTCGCGCACCTTCCTTGAGAAGCCTTGACTCATCATAGATGAAACAAACTAGAAAAGGACGCACCTTTGCTCATCAATGGACACACCTTTGCTCATCAATCAAATTCCTTTCATGTGTACAGTAGCCGTAGAAGTATCCAATGGGTTTTCAATATTTGAACCGCATTTGTTTTAGCAAAAGATAAAGGCCAAAACTGAGAAGAGAGTAAACAATATACTTTGGAGGACATAAATCTTTGACATCCCTAATAATAACTTTGAAGTTTAAAGTTATGAACATAAACCGTAAAGCTCTTGGTAAAGCTGAAGCCAAACATCAAAGGGACAGTGACTGCAAGGGCTGCACAGAAATGGAGACTCTGAAGATTTATTAGATGGTGGGTAATGTCAGCTCCCATTTTCTCACTATAAACTTGTCTAAGAGCTTTGGAAAATTCTTCCTCATTTACATTCTGTCTCACTGGTTGTTTTCCATCTATCTGAGAACATCTCAAACCACGAGAAGACCAGAACGAGATAGAAAGAACCATCTTCAGAGAAGAGTGTTTCAGAATTAAAAACAGCAAAAAATATAAACACACACATCTGTGTGCATGCACACACACATACATATCACATACACATTCCATACCCACATATGTAGTCTGTCTGTCTATCTGTCTATCTATCTATCTATCTATCTATCTATCTATCTATCATCTATCTATCTATCATCTATCTATCTATCCATCCATCTTATTCATTCATCTATCTAATCTATCTATCTGTCTGTCTGTCTGTCTTCTATCTGTTTGTCTGTCTGTCTATCTATCATCTATCTATCTATCTATCTATCATCTATCTATCTATCATCTATCTAGCTATCTATCCATCCATCTTATTCATTCATCTATCTAATCTATCTATCTGTCTGTCTGTCTGTCTTCTATCTGTTTGTCTGTCTGTCTATCATCTACTTTCTTTGGTCGTCAGAGTCCATGCCAACTCCCAGAAACAAGCCAGGCTCCAAGAAGCATTCTGGATCAAGGGTTCTTGGCACACAGCAGGTTTACAAAAAGAAAAAGGTCCCTTCGAGCCATTTCCTGGATATTGAAACCAGGCCAGGCTAGCTTTGAGAGCAAAGGGGACAAGCGGCCTCAGAACAGTTTGTGTCACATGTTTACAACCTCTTTGCTTTATAATCTTATAAAAATGAATTTCCCCCCTCCTGAATGCTTTAGTCCATCTCTATTAGTCAGCTCAGAGGGGATCTCACAAAGGCTTAGCAGGCTGGCCTCTTAGTCTTCCCAGCGGCCTGAAGCCCAGCACTTTCTTTGCAGCTCTATTTACTTATAAGCTTGCTTTTGGCAGCTGGTGAGTTTATTTTACATTTTACTGAAGTGTGAGGGGAAATACTGATAGAAAAACTAAACAAATTCCCTCACTAAATGGTATCTCCAAATGAGCAAAGTACCTGAAGAAGTCAAACATCCAGATGCCCAGGACTCAGCCCCGCTTTTCTTCCCTATAAGGCATTGTCAGCATCTCCTCCCACTCTGCCTGGAGATGGGATCGCCTGGAAAGTAACGCTAGAGCAGAAAGGCCCCATCCATTGTAGAACTACACAGAGAGCCTGTGGCCTGCCACCCGGGTTCCCTTTGTCCAAGCTTTGGAGAACCAGGTTTGTACAAACCCCCTTGCCGCTGCTTTAATCACAGGGAATGCTGGTCCCTGTACGCATCTCTCTCTTATTCCATGTAAAATAACATGAAAATGTTCCTTTATAAGTGATCGTGTATCTCACTATAACACACACAGGCACACACACAGAGCATATGTATGTATGTATACATGAAACACAGTCTCACTCTGTAGCCCAAACTACCCTACTCTGTAGCCCATACATACCCTCTCTATATACACCATGCTAGCCTTGATTTCACAGGAATCTGACAGCCTCTACTTCCCATGTGCTGGGACTAGGATGGACTTGTAAGTCAATCTCAAAACACAATATTTAAGTGTGACTAAAATAGTTAGTTAAAAAGTTAGTTCCAGGGATGTTGAAAAGGCCAGGGTATTACCTCTCAAGAGAAAGAACTTGGCTGTATTTTTGAACATAAAAATGCAGACACACAGGGCTCGAGAGATGGCTCAGAGGTTAACAGCCCTGGCTGTTCTTCCAAAGGTCCTGAGTTCAGGTCTCACTAACCATGATCACAATCATCTATAGTGATATCTGGTGCCCTCTTCTGGTTTACAGGCACACATGGAAGCAGAACACTGTATAAATAAATAAATAAATAAATAAATAAATAAATAAATAAATAAATAAAATGCAGACAGACTGAAGGGCTTTGCATAAAGAAACACCCAATAACCATTCCTAAAGTATACAAAGTAGGTGCCAGCTCTTGTTTTAGCTCTTTTGTGTGTGTGTGTGTGTGTGTGTGTGTGTGTGTGTGTATCCCTGGGTGACCCTCAAGATTTTGTATGAATTTTAGTATCCTTTCCACAATAAAAATACTGTGGGTTGTTAATGAGACACTGTGTGATTCTCCTGTACCCAAATCTTCCATGCTAAAGACTAGCCTGGACATAAAGTAAGGTATGGATATAACTTTAGATACTGGTTGCCCCTAAGACAGCAGCAGCAGCAGCAGCAGCAGCAGCAGCAGCAGCAGCAGCAGCAGAAGAAGAAGAAGAAGAAGAAGAAGAAGAAGAAGAAGAAGAAGAAGAAGAAGAAGAAGAAGAAAGCTAGGTGATGGTGTGATACCATATGCAGTTAAAACATGACACCTCATGCAGCAGTCCCCTTTCCTGATCACGCTCTGTGCCACTGTGAGATCCTCTGGGATCCACTTCATGGATCATCGATGAAGATGCCAGGCTGGGAGTCCTGCCGCCATGCAGAGAATGCTAGTTCCCCTGACGGCAGGACACAGGATCTAGGTAGGATCTCAGGCTGCCTGTTTATACTTGTACTCAGATTTCATTTTCCGAAAAGTAAATTAAGACTGCTGTTTTGCAAAGTGGAAAATGCACTTTCCCCATGAATCTGGAAAGCGAGAACTGCATTCAAATTGAAGCCCCAAGGCCTACCAGAAATCACATTACATTTACACTATATTTCTGTCCTTTATTACTGAAAAAAAGTGAAAAATGGAAATAACTACTCATTAAACTTTACTATTTAACTTGACCTCCCAATGAAGGGCAAGCCTTTGGATATATTTCATATAAAAAAAAAAAGTGGCAACATCTGTAGTAATAGATATTTGACCAAGCCTCCTGTCCTTGGAGGCATTATCTTCAGAAGGAAGCTGAGGAGAGCAACCAGTTCCAGGGCACTGGCAGACATGGGCCAAAAGGCAAAGCCGTCTCTAGAAAAGTTGGGCTAAACAGTACATGAGCAGAAGGGAAGCCATAAACAGAAGATGTAGGTAGTTGATTGTGCCCTAAGACTGACGCTTAGTAGACACCCAGAATGTCTCAAGCTTCCTTGCAAGGCTGACACCCATTGGTATATCCTGAGTGAGACAGGCAGAATGTGCTGAGACAGTGTTCTCCAAAGCACTGTATGAAAAAAATAAATAAATAAACTTGAGGATTGAGCAGATATTGACGAAAAGTAAAACAGAACAAGCAATGGCAAAAACAACAGCAAAAAGTCCCCACCCTAAACACAAATCATCTGCAGACAGATACATGGTATGATGAGAGCAACCACAGCAATGTTTCCAGACCCAGACTAACTCCTAACCCTGTTCACAGGAGAAAACTGTAGAAAGACTTGCATACTCATCTCCAGAAACAGACACCGCAGAATCATATCAAATGTGCTAAGGAGGATGATATTGAATGGGCTCATCTACACGAAGGGTATGCAATCTCAGAAGAAGAGAAAATTAGGGAAACGGAAAGGAATAAACATAGAGGCTTTATTTAAAAAAAAAAAAAACGTTTTCCAGAGAAATATAAACAATGGTAATGAGACAGAGATTTGTCAAATAAATATTGGGTGGCTGAATGTGCTGGCTCATGTAATTCCACCACTCGGGATGCTAAAGCAGGAGGATGCTCATGAGTTCTAGTATGCACTAAAAGTTCTGAGTACAAAGCAAAACACATTGTCTCAAAAATCCAATAAAGAAAAAAAATACTACTTGAAGTCTTTTGAACAGAGGACTATCATAATAGAAACAAACTTAGGTCTATATAAAACAAATAAATAAAATAAAGCACTGAAACAAGAGATAAAAGGAATTATCCTTAATTTTATCACTCTTAAGAAACAGTTGTCTGAGCCATAGGTAGAAATATGTACAAAGTTTATCGCATATATTAAAAAGTACAGCCCGCGGCACAGCAGCAGAATGGAAGAAAACAGAATAAGCTGTGTGTCACTAACATTTCTTACATAACACATAAAGAGGTGGAGTATTTGAATTTAAACATTAAAAATACACATGCAGGGAAGCCCTGGAAACCACTGGACATTCCTTAAAGTACATGGATAGTATGTTAACAGAGAAAGTAAAATGAAACCATAAAAAAGCTTTATCATAAGAGAGAGAGAAAAGAAAAACATCCTAACTTATAGAAAATGGCTAGAACGCTCGATTTTAATCCAAAAGATATCTGTAAGCATCGCCGTGAGGGTAGAGTAAAGAAATAAACGACAAATCAAAAACTGTGTGGCCAAAGTTAAGATCAAGACTGCCTGTATGTTATACACAAGAAATCAATTTTATTCATTTATTCTGTTTTATCTTGGGTTTGTTTAGTTGTTGTTTTTATCTCTCTAATGCTTATTTGTTTGAGTCTATTTAAGTCCTTGGACTTGCAGCCATCAATTTGCTCGTGATATGCTACCTCCACACTTCTAATGTCCGTAGAGTCTGTAATGATGTCTGACTTTTCATTGTTAATGTGGAGAATTTAATTTTTGTTTCTGTTGAGTTTCTGGTACATTCTCACTAGAGCTTTATACATTTTATTAATTTCTATGTTCTTTGTTGCTCTGTTTAAAGTTTCTCAGATATACATTTATTTTTTATTATTTTTCTTCTTCGACTTATTTGAAGTAAAATTTTAATCTCCAGCTTCCTGAGATCAAAGCTTAAATCACTAACCTCAGACGCCTTCTCTTTTTAACATAAACATTGAAAGTTATAATTTTCTACAATATACTGAATTACTAGCATCTTGCTTACAAGATTGGTATGTTGTGTTTTCAAGTTTGTTTTATCTTTTGCCAATTTAAAATATTTTAAAATTTCCCTTGAGACTTCTTTGACCTATGGTGATGAATACTGGTTTTAGCTTGATGAGCTGTTGAGTTTGTTGGGGTTACTACAGGAAAATGGGTGACTGGGGGAGGGCAGCTGAATTACTAAAAAAAAATTGCCTGAAGATGTATGATGACAGACAAAACCTTCATGACTGGAGTTCTCTGCAATTTGCTGAAGCTGCGTCAGAGAACTAGAAGTCTTTCCCCTTGCAGGTGTTGACTGGGAAGGGGCCTCATGAGTCTTGTAACTTTCGTGTAGGTTTTATGAGCCTACACTCTTTTCTCTGGAGGGAAAAGTTTCAGTAAGTAGAAAGATCAATTATTGTTTTTAAAGGTTCTTAAAATTCAAATCACACTACAAAGAGCCTGGCTTCAATTGGATCAGACTTTAGAACAGTTTATGTTCTTGGGCATTAGGAAAAGCAGCGGCTCCATTAAGAGAAGCTCAAAGCCTATTGTGGCACACATCTGGGCAGACAGTAGGGAGGATAGAAAGACTGTTCAGCCAAAGTAAAGCCAGCAGCTTAAACCTGTTTTCCTTGGCGCCTGGACATGGTATGGATGGCAGTGTGGATGCCATGAAGTGAGTTCTATAAGGAGATTTCAGAGGATACACACTCCACCAGTAACAAATGCCAGCGCAGGTGTCCATCCAAATCAATGTATCATAAACACAAGTAGCAAAATACATAAATACATAAACAAAAGTAGCAAAACCCACAAACCCTCCTTTGGGGGAAATGAAGGCAACATCTAGAGTTGCAGTAATTATTTATATTTCCAGACTGCAACAAAACTTACACAGTGTGGGGAGACATGTGGAACTTTGATGCATCTTGGTTGAAACAGGTGTGGCAGGCAGTAGAAACTTTGAGAAAGCCAACTACGACGACGTCATGTCTTTCACACAAAGCCTTCCAAATAACTAAGATAAACATGTTCAAAGAACAAATAGAAACCATGCTTTCAGAGTGAAAGGAGACCATAATGGCAAAGGCTTGTAAAATAGAGACTGTTGCTAAAAAGGTGGAAGATACAAGAAGCCAACTGAAGACTACATTTGAACACTACAGCATTGCAAATAAAAACTCTTAGGAC
The DNA here is from genome assembly GCF_030254825.1 of Meriones unguiculatus. Classification (NCBI taxonomy): domain Eukaryota; kingdom Metazoa; phylum Chordata; class Mammalia; order Rodentia; family Muridae; genus Meriones; species Meriones unguiculatus. The sequence goes on from NC_083366.1 coordinate 62,826,959, forward strand.
CCAATACCGGGCTATCATGCACTTTGTCAAACATATAGAGTTCTTTAAAGGTATATGAAATATTACTATGTAATTTTTTTCCTACTATTTCAATACTAATTTTGGTTATTTTGTTGTCTCCAGACTGTCCAAAGGATTTTTTATATTACTAAGTTTTACAGAAAACCAGCTCTTGTATAAATTTGCTAATATGTTAACTCTTATCTTTAACTTTCAATATTTCCTATATTTTTCTTAGAACTACTGTGTGTACATAATTTCTATCACTGAGCATTTTTTGCATATTTTCATCCTTTAGAATATAACAATAACACTCAGGGACGTGAATTATTGTGTTAATAGGTCATTGGCCACTTATCATAATGATATTTTGTACCTCAGATTCTTCAAAATTGGATGTATTATTTTGTTGAGTTCGTTCATTATAAAAATTTCAAGTAGTACAAGCATATAACTAAAGAAAAAGTAAAGTCTTTTCCCGGCCTTACCTTTAACACATCTACAGAGTTACCATGGCTAATAGTTTATTATTTCAAATACTTTTATTCCCATAAATATGCACTGAGCTTTTGGAAAGACTGAAAATGCCCCTTTCTCATGTTCACATCCTTGCCTGCATGTGCAAATATTTCCCCATGACAGATTCCAGGGAGTGGGTTTCCTGGGTCAAGGGGTATGTACATGTTTAAATTTGATAAGTGCTCACAAATCGCACTGCACAAAAGGCTGTATTGGTCCACACTACGGCAGTGTGTATCCATACACTCTTTCCTGCATCCTGGCCGACCTTGATAAATCACCAACATTTCAATTTATAATTTGATCCCTGCAGTATTTAAGCAGATAAGCATTCATGTCTAATGGGCTTGGTTTTTTTTTTTTCCTTTTACTATTATGGGTTGTTTAACATTTTATTGTTTCAATTTATCTTGCCAACAATTCCATTCAAGATGCCATTTGTAAAGCATTCTACTTTTCAAAACATTTTGAGATGTCCTCTGAAGCTTGTATAGATAAACTGTGTCAAGATAAAGTGCCTTGAAAAGCATTTTCTTAGTAGTTCTTAGTAGAACACAAAGTTAATATTAATATATTATTTATAATATCATAGTATTATTATATTGTACTGGTTTCCTGTATATTCTGTCTAGTTCTTTATTCAAAACTAAGGCATGTTTAAAATGTTCATTATGATGTTAATTTCCTATATTGTCTAGAATGGTTTTCATTTAACTAAAAAACAAAACAAAACAAACAAACAAAACAAACCTCTATATATCTCTAAAATTAAATTGTAGAATCCTAGCTGTTGATATACATAGTTAACATTTAACATATAGTGTAAGTTTACAAACAATAGCTTGAAACTCTAGTGCAAATTTATGTAGGTTATGGTGACATTTTCTTGATTGACAAAGCACAGGTACAAAACAGAACAGAGCAGATCTCTGGGAGCATTTCCCTTTAATCTGAGAACATCATCAAAAATCTATAAAAGTTTCTAGAGTGTAAGAGTTGATGTCTCTCAAGGGCGTAAAATTGTGTTACTAGATATCATGTCCTAAAACTTCAGGGTTGAGGATCAGCTCCAGGGCCCCGAGCATTTGCAGCAAGTGATGCATCAAAGCCCAGCCAGCCAGTGCAGAGTGTGACCGCAGACGAGCTTGAGAAGACAATGGTGTTCTGTTTTGAGTCTTCTGAGGGAAATACCTTTGAAGCCAGGCATGGTGGCACACGCTTGTAATTAGGAGGCTGAGGCAGGAGGATCAATGTGAGTTCCAGGACAGCCTGGTGTTCTGAAGGTAGACTATCCCTGAACCACCCGTGAACAGACTCAGCCACACCCAACGACTGAGTACCAGGCTTCATAGCTCAGTGCGAGAGCCGGTGGTTGGATCCGCTCTCTGTCAAAATTGCCAGCCCTGAGAGAACATGTCTGCCGCATGACTCAAACACCTTCCTCGGAGAGAAGGGCGGTGTGTGCAGCCTGTCGTCAGAAAGTTTGCCCATAATATAAGGTACAAAATGCCACTTCAGAAGTAGAAAACTCACACGTTCCCACCCATCATTTATTAGATATAGAAAAATTCTTAGGGAATCCAAAAAGCACCCTAATTCTTAAAGCAGAAGTCTTGCAGCAAATGCACTTTTAAAATGTACTCATCTATGCGTACACATTTGAAATCTTCATATACTACAGAAAATCGGTGTCCTTTTCTATTTAATCTGTCTGGGCTTGATTGACAGCTTCAGTGGGCAAGCACAGAAGGCTCCCTCAGATTCCAGGGACCTTCATAGAACTAAATACAGCCTCGGGTCAGATTAAATGCAGCTTCACTGTATCCCTTTCAGACATAGGTTTACTGTTTCATTAATCAAGTTTTCATCCACAGTGCCTATTTTTCTACTGAATCCTGCCAAAAATGCTCTTTGGCAGATGGTAAATAATGAAATCATTGGCTCTAAAATCAAGAAATCTTGAAGATAATTAGAAGACTTGATACAGGTAACATTTATTAGTCGTGAAGATTTTGACAGCCCAGAGAATTCTTCAACCCACACAATTTTTAAAGGAAGAAAAAATATATATATCTTTTTTTGAACACTGATCAAATTATGCTTCTTTGACAAGAGAGAAACACACTTCACATGGTCTAATCAGTGAAGGTTTTTTTTCTTTTTCATTTAATAAAGTTTAAGCATAAAGAAAAAGACATGCTTCATAAAACCCATTTCATTATTGAGCCACATGTAAGCACTGGACACCATGGCTGGGAGGTGGCCACAGTGTCTCCTGGTTGGTTCAGGAAGGTCTCCTCATGGAACCATGAGGACCTGAGGACCTGTCTTCAATCCCCAGAACACACCTAGGAAATCTGAATGTTGAGGTGTGTGCTTGGAACTCCAGCACTTGGGAGGCAGAGAATGGTAGATCCTTGAGGCTCACTGACCATCCAGACAGCCTAGCCTACGTCCCAACTTCGAGATCAGTGAGAGATACTGTCTTTTTAAAAAGGAGGGGGAAGGAGGGAGGGAGAGAGAGAGAAAGAGAGAGAGAGAGAGAGGAGAGATACATAGAAACAGAGAGAGGAGGAAGGGAGAGAGAAACACAGAAAGAGGGAGGAAGGGAGAGAGGGAGAGAGAGATGGAGGGAGAGAGGAAGAGTAGAGAGGAGGGAGGGGAAGGAGAGACAGTAAGGGTGGTGAGCTGGAGACTATCCTAAGCAAAGGGAGCAATGGAGCAGAAAACCCAAAGAAAGGACATGATCTCCTTGTCTAGGAAAGCATAGTGGGGAGGGGGGGAGGGGCTGAGGTTGGAAGGGTGGGGACAATCATAGGTAACCTCAAGGAGGCCGTCAGGATCTTGTCATGCTTACGAGATCAGACTTCTTCCCGAAAGCTATGGGAGTTTTGAGCAAAGAAGAGACATGATTTGATTTACATCATTAAAATGGCACCTGGATCATTAGGTCAAAAAGTAAAAGGCAGAGAATCCCGTCTGCTGGACTATCCTGGTGATGGTTTGTTATGGGATGGCAGCATCAGATGTAGTAAAAACTTCTCTGATGGTTAGGATCTGCTGTTGACGTTAGGACAGGCATGCATGTACACGAGCATAAAGTCAACGGCGATCCGGGCTGGGTGAAGGATGGTGTCAGCTGATGATGTTGGGAAACAAGCGGAGGATGTGAAATTGCATTTGGAGTCTCTGCCTGGCATGCCTGCCTGCTGTATAGCTAGATGGGAATTTCTTGTAGAGTATTGGCAAAACTCACAGGACAGGCAAGGCACACTCAAGTTAAGAATCTTAAATTTAAAGGTAAAATTTAATAATAAGTCCTATGAATAAAAAAGTGAGGGATAGGAAGACTGTGACCTGGAAATTTTCAATATGAGAGAAAGAAGAATACAGTGAGAGCTGCAGAAAAGAAACAGATTGGTAGGTAGAACTCAGAGAGTGTAGGTGCCTGAAAACCCAGGAAAGGAAAATGAAAACTATTGATGCATTTAATAGGTAGATAACAAATATAGATTATATAATAGGTAAATATATATATATATATATATTATAGATAGATAAATGATAGATAGCATTCAATCTCAGTATCAAGAATGCAAAACAAATCAAAAAACAAAAACAGAAACTACCCAAGTGTTTGCAGATATAAAAATCACCATTTCAGATCATTCTCATCGCCATTGACAGGCAAGTCCTTCTAGATGCAAGTGCAGAATTTTCTTCCTGTGTCCCCAGTTCCTGGCACGCAGAGCCTCTCACATGCTGCCCTGAAGACTGCCTCTACTACAAGCTGCTTCTGTCGAGCTCATTTATATATCAGAAGTTGGGCAAGGCCAACCATTCTCTAAAATTTCCTGAGATTCATCCTGATAGCTTGATAAACTTCCACCTGAAAGATGAATCATGGCATATCCCATTCTGACAATCCCCTAGTAGTACTGAGCTGGGAGCTGCAGGCACTTTGTACATTATAGCAAACTGTACAGCCTACAAAGCAGAACTTGAAAGCAGGGAAACTGAGGCTCAGAGACCTTACCAGGGACAAAATTAGATCCTACTACTTCAGCCTCCAACCATGCTACTTCATTCCGCATGGCCTCGCCTTGCTCAGGTAGATGGATCTCCTTAGAGCACTCCTTTCAAGCTTCAGCAAATTGAAACTTGGTTAAAAAATACAGTTTCCATAAATGTGAAGAAGTGGAGACGGTCTTTTACAGGCCTGGCTAATGCCTAAGCAACGTTTGCAAAGGTCATCACTTGACCACATGCACCCATGTGCCAATTGAATCTTGGCTCTAAATAAAGGACATTTCTTTCCTTATCATTCTTGCCAGCCTCTCCCCAGTTCTTTCCAGGCATTGTCCTTCTTTAGAGTCACGAACTTCATCTCACTGTTTCCCACACCATTTTCCAGCTTACTAATATACTAACTTACCATCATCATCCTCATGTAAATCATTTTCCTTACCCATGGACTTTTTTTCCTGACTTATCTCTGAAATCTCTTACGTCTAAAAAAATTCAAATGACTTTTCTTTTATGCAGGACAATTCATAAGTGATATTTAAAATAATCTTCAAAGAAGGACTTTTCACTTAAAAAATATCCATTGGAAGGGAGACTATAAAATAAGAGTGAAAAGGGAAAATGAAGAAAAATAGTAAGAAATGGCAATTGCCTGGGATTTCTCAAACCTTGTCAATATTCTTGATCCAGATTCTTTAATTTAGTGATACTGATTAACAGTATAATAGATATTGTATTTGTCAGCTTTCTAGTTGCTGTGACCAAGTCATTGACAATAAGCAACTTAAGAGAAGAAGACTTTGTCGTCCATCACGATGGGCAGGGAGTATTCAAATTCAATAGCATCTGAGGGAACATTTTATACAAAAACCATAATAGATACAAAACACTGAGGAAGTAAACCTGTAAGGAATGCTTCTGTCGACTGCTTCCACCAAAATAGCATAGGTGTGGAACAGATGGCACCGGATAACTCTTCTGCCGGTTTGTTTTCCATTGCTGGGATGAAGAGGAAGGATGCATTTTAGTTTGTGGTCCATGATGCTTGGCCTGCTTCTTTCGGGGCTGCGGTGTGAAATACACTGTGGAGAGAGAGGATGAGGAGAGAAGGATGCCCTCCTCCTGGCTGCCAGGAAGCAAAAAGGAGGAAGGGGCCAGAGTGATTATTTCCTGTAGGGCACTCCTACCAAGGCCTTGCCTTCTCTCCTCTGGGACCCACCTCTTCCTGTTCCGCTGGCTCCTCACAGTGACCCGGCCAATGGGCCTTTGGGGCTCACTTATCCCAACCACAGCACTTCTGGACCTGCATCAGGCTCCAACAGTTGAGGTTCTCTCCCCTGTGGTCTAGATGACATCTTATTCACGGATAGAGACCGTGGTGCAGCTGCTTTTTATTCTTATTCAGAATAAAATAAGGCTTATTCAGAGTAGAGCTTTTGAAAGTAAGGGCCTGGTCAGCCCTGCACACTAGCTGAACCTTTGTTTATGGCTAGATTACATGTAAGGAGGAAGAGCTTGTATCACAGAGGTAAATAGTATTCAGACTCCCACGGTCTTGGTTCAGAGCCCGGTTCTATCTCAGTGTGTACGAAACACTGAGCAGGATACTGGATGTCCAGGCTTCAGCTTCTGCTCTGGGATGGTAGGATGATGACCGTCCAAATTCAACAGATGTTAGGATTCCAACATGGAAACCACATGTAACAATGAGCACAGCATAGCGCTCCTGAAATATTAAATGTTCCACACATGTGCCTATCTCCTTGTTATCAATTTTTAAAATATTGACTGCTTTATGCTTAGTAACCCCCTTTTCAATGTGCTTTCTATCAATTTCTGCATTGTGCTTTTCCACCTGCCGCTCCCTGGAGAAATGATGTCGGCTGGGTGAGGGGACGGATGAGCTCCGGATCATGCTCCTCTGAGTAATTACATTCTGGCTGGCTGTCCCGGAGGCCATGGCTGTAAAGGGACAACTCCGATTAGCCACAGCAACCCAATTTATCCTGCAATTTCATGCAAAGTGACTTCACATAAGAAAGGGAAAAAATGTTTCCCTCAGATATGGGCATGGGCTGATGTAATATTTGTGGTTGCAAAATGAAAGTGGTTCTTGCCTTTTGCCACACCTGGCAGTATTTGCTCAGGTGCAGGTTGGTTTCCACGTGAGCTGACTCAGAAAACCTACCTGTGAGGTATAGGGAACTTGTCATGCGGCCTGTAAGAACCAACAGATCTCTCTGTGTATTGGTGCCTTATTGGAAGGCTGCCTTTAAGCATGAGAACATTTTGAATCCAGCAATAAAGTCTGAGAAGGACGAAGTTCACCAGAGCTGGGCTGCAGAGGGCTGCTTTATTCCCCTGGTGAAGGGGCCTGGGCTGGACAGTTCACTCCACTTGCCCCCAGCCCCCCTCCCTGTGTGTCTGACTGCATCTCCCAAGTGGCAGAGAAGAGCAAACTTCAAGGGAATAATGTTGACTTAGTGACACGAAGGCTCTTAACTCCAGATGGAGAGCGCTTTTCCCCCTCCCTTAATGAAAGAAGTGTTTCCAAGGTCTACTCACCAGAGACATCTTTATTCAAGAACCATATGAGACACAAAACCACGTGACATAGTTCAGTTACCTCCAGAAGCAGACTTCAGAGTTGAAGAATATAAGACATGGCAAACTGTCTCATGAAACACGGAGCTCATGCGGGCTCTGCGCAGGGCCACACCCATCTGACTGGGAACTGCCTGAGCATGGATCTCAGGCGCAATGGCTTCCGGGAAGTCTATGTCCATTTACTTCAGCCGATCTCAACCTTCCTAGTGCTGTGACCCTTTAATACAGTGCCTCACGTTGATTCCCCAACCATAAAACTATTTCGTTGCTACTGCGTAACTGTAAGTTTGCTACTGTTATAAATCTAACGTAAATATTTGCTAGGAAAACTAATATGCAACCCCAGTGGGTTCGCGACCCACGAGTTGAGAACCACTTATATGTTTGCTCATTTATTTGTTGACTAATTTACATGCGTTCCTTCAACTTGTAGCTGGAAATATTACACTGTTTTGTTTTTTTTTTACAAGTCTGTTTGTGGTAATAACACAAAGAGGGTTAAGATACTTAAAATTAGCCTTTTGCTTGCTCAAAATACATTTTCTAAAAGCTGGCTTTTGAATACATATTATTTTATTTTAAAAAAAATGTGAGATTGACTCACTCTTTCTATATAATTATGTATGCTTTAATACATTTCATACATTTCCATGATGTTTCTCTGTCACTGTGGCTTAAAAATAAATATTTAGGCAACATTCACAGTTCACGGGCCAATGAGGCATTTCAAGCTATCCACAAGTTCAACGACCAGTAGACGACAACTAGAATCCAGCTATCATTCCAAATACAGTTAGCAGCCATCTAGAACTGATGTGGTGTTACTTGCAGGGAATGTGCAAAGGATGAGCCTGGAGAGACTAATTAAAGAGAAAAGAAGAGCTAGGAGTGTGTAGATCAGAGCTTCTTAAACTGTGCACTGAGAGCCCTACAGGTCTAGTAACTGAATGTGAGTTGTGAAAAACGTGGCAACAACGTAAGGTTTCTGAACACAGAATAAAAGAAAGAAAGAAAGAAAGAAAGAAAGAAAGAAAGAAAGAAAGAAAGAAAGAAGGAATAAAGAGAAGAAGAAGAGGAAATGAGGACTCAAAATCAAGGGCGTTTATGACAGTACTTGAGCAGCATGATGTCACTGCAGCCTTGGTTTTGACACAGGACATGCGTGTTTTGCACTGTGCATGCCATCATGCCACACAACACCAGTGAGCACTTCCTGTAAGCAGCTTCAGCTGGAAACCACTGTATGCTGTGGCTTGGGGTTGGTTTTACTGTACATGCGAAGTGTCCTGTTCTTAGGGAAAGATCCTAACCATTTAACTCCCCCCAAATAATGGCTTAGTATTCTCCTATATTCCTCAGTATGTATCAGGTAACATATCATTGCATTGCATTGTATTAGGCAGACGTCCATCTCACTAGTATATCAGTGTGCTTTCATCTTTTACAAGTGGTAAAAACATATGCATAAGACGACACTGTTTAAAAATAAATGGTGATTTGTCAGTAAACCTCTGACTTGTGTCACGTACCTATACTCCCACGTCACATAACAATTTCTAATGTGAAAGAGAGTCGCAAGGGACTGAAACTTGAGGAAGCTACCATCTATACGCTGCCCTTCAGTGGGCATCACATTCCTTTTACCATTGAGCATCTTGGTTCAAATGCTTGGCATCATGACCATCCTTAAAGGAAAATAGATGAAGCCAGCTTCAGATCCGATGCCTTATATTCGTATCCAAGTCAAAGTGAATTAGAGAAACTCTCACTAGCAAGTGCTGTCCAAATTTCGTCTCTGCTACCGGGATACACGTGCAAACTTGGTATCTACAGCCTGAGCGCTTTGCCAAACGGCAGTGCCAGGATTATTCAAGTCGCTTGACCCTCAGAACCAGCTCTCTGCATTTGGCTCACCCCATACGCTCTCTTTCATGGAGTCCTTCCCAGCCAACTCCTGTCACAGTGGTATTTTGACATATTGGGCAGGATGTCAGGACACAGGAGCGTCTTTTCCTTTCTTTGCCAATCCATGGTTTGATGCTTTAACAATATGCCACAGTCATAAATCATTCGAGGGGAGCTCAAGAGTTAGTAAGAGCGCTTGATTGGCAGGCATGGGGAACTGAATTTGAGGGTGCAGTAAAACCTAGGGCATGGCTGTAAGTACCCCACTGAAGACTGAGATGAGGGGATCCCCAAAGCTTCTGGCCAGGGAGCCTCACTGAAACAGTGAGCTTCAGACCCTGTCTCTGGGCAATAAGGGAGAAAGGAACAGTAAACACCGGAGGTCCTGCTCGGGTCTACACATGCAAGTTCACAGGCAACACACATGCCCACATACCATGCACACGCACTTTCATACCACATATACACCTACACACACACACACACACACACACACCGTTCCAGGATAGTCTTCATCATCCCCTTCCCAGTCCCTCCCTCATATCGCTTTCAAAAGCCAGCTACATCTTGGAAATACGTTCTGTTTTGTTTTGTTTTAATATGGAGCTTGATATTATCATCACCCTTGGCCAGTGACCGGCTTAATACAGGAAAACTTCATACAAATTTAAAATGAAGATCATTTTCTCAGTAACAAACTTTTAAATAAAACGACTGGAAGCGCTTGTGCTTTTACAGCTGGAAGGGATCTCGGTGATTACTCAGTCCCGCACCTTTGTTTAATAAAAGTTGCATGTGAATCCAGGAAAGGCCGCTGTCTCCTCTCTGCAGCATCTCAGCTCGAGCCTGCATCTCCCCAGTGCTCCGGTCTGAATAGAAACATCCCCTGCAGGCGTTATGTGTCTTAACACTTGGCCCCCAGGAGGTGGCGCTGTTCTGAAAAGTGATGGCATCTTGGAGTGGAGCCTTGCTGGAAGAAATGAGTCACTTGGGGCGGCCCTTGAGGAATGCTAACCCTGACCCACTTCCTGTTTGTTCCCTGCTCACAACTCTGGATGTAATTGTGACCAGCAGCCTCAAATTCTTGCCACCATGTCTTCCCCGCTGTGATGGACACTATCTCCTCAAATCCTAAGTCAAAGTAACCTCTTCATCCCTTCATTTGCTCCATGCCTGGTATTTGGTGACGGCAACATGAGAAGGAACTGAGATTCACAGGGTGACACCTCAAATTATCTGCTTTTAATCGTTAAACGGCGGCAACTTTGAAAGCGTCACTGGAACTCCCCGTATCTCACTCACTATTTCCACTCTTTTAAATGCATGATCTATATGTAGAGAAATATAAGTGTGTCGCACATGTATGTGCGCATTCATGCACAGCGCTGATGTGAAGGCCCTTTCAAAGTGAGGAGCAGTTTTGGAGTTATTTAGAAATGGAGTTTTTTCTCCACAGCAACAGCATGATCAAGAAAGGAAATAAATTGCCTTCAATCTTGAAAGCATCAAGAAGACTCTATCTCTTAACCTCCAAGAGCCTCATTTAATTACCTACAGTGATACCAACTCAATGGACCCCCTATCCCAATTAAGCAGCAGTGCGTGCTAATTATCATTAGACTTAATTGGTTTCCCAATTCAGCAACTTCCGTGATCAAGTCTGCCCCAGTTAAGTGGCATTTATTGAACCACCTGAATCTTGCTTAAACGAAACAAAAGAAGATTTCCCATCTCAAGTTCAGCAAATATAACCTACTTTCACCAAGTCACAGTATCCAGTTTCTAATTAATTTTGCAAAGCACAGAGCTAGGGGTGGAAATAGGAATCATAGTGTCGTCCAATTAGACTGAATATTTTAGTAAAATCAAATAAGGATAAGCAAAACCTTTCAAGCAGCAATCAGTAAAGGTGTGGTAATGAGCAAACATTTGGTAACATACTCCCTTTTCCTCCTCATATACATTTTTTGACCAAGATGTTATGATTTGCATGCGTTCTTGCTCTTGTAAGTGGGGAGGAGGGTTCAAGGGAGGGCTCTTTGGTAATAACACATATTCTGAAGAGTAGATATGTATGTAAAAAGGGAAAAATGTTCTTAGGTTCCAGAGAAAAGTATGTGCACAATAGTTCACTGTCTTAGGAAGCTGGGTATTGTGGCACATACCTGGATAGCCTGGGCAAAATAGTGAAATCCTGTTCCAAAAGGTGATAATTAAGTATCCTAGCTGACATTACATCAGTATAACACACAGCGATAAAATGGAGTAGTTGAGGAATGCTCAAGAGGAAACCTTGGTTAATCGGGTTCTATAGTGTATAGAGGTCTTCAAAGATCAGGACCGAGTGTATCAGTAAGGGCTTTCTGCGCTGGCCTTTGGTCTGAATAATGACGCGGAGACCTTTATATTTATTAAAAGCTTCAGGCGCTATAGCTAAACAGATACTCAGCTATTCTAACTCAACATTATTGACCTGGCCTACTCTCCAATACGTGGCCTATTACCTGCTATCTTACTCTCTCCTTGGCACCTCCTTCTTCATCCCTGTCCCAATGACAACTCCCCCTCCCTCTGCTCCCCACCTGAGACCCTCTTCCTGGGCATGGAAGTCCCACACTATCCTCTCCTGCCTAGCTACTGGCTGTTCGGCTCTTTATTTAGCCAATAAGAAGGTGATGGAGAACAATGTGTACAACATACTAAGACAGGAGACACTTCATAATAATAATGCCAAAGTCTGGACTGCAACCATATCTCTGGGTACATAAATCAGCACTTGAATACACAGTACACAAAAACATCCTCCAACAGGAAGGCTAGCTGTCCTTTTGGAATGCCCTGCTTATTTGTGGTAGAAAATGATAAGGTCACCCACCATGCTTTGAAGTTAAATGTTGTGTTTAGGGAGTAACTGGCCCAAGTCTGTACAGTGTGTAAACTGTGTCTCCACTTCTGAGTGGGCTTAGAGGACTCTGGTGGACATTTTGGGGGCATCAAAAAGGAAACTTATTATCCTGACATTCACAGTTTTCCTTAGTTCAAACCCCCCAACAATCGGATAAAAAGCAAAGGCAGTAAGACCTGGCAGAATTGGGGTACACCCTGCAGTCAGTTTTCAGATTGTTTTCCAGATGGTAAGGCCTGTCCCTCCATATCTAAGAAAGAGCCTTGTGGTCACAGTAGCCTTGGAGAAGGAGGCATATTCAGGAGCATAGAGACGCACCGTATAGCACAGTGTGCTTCAGAGGGGGCATCTCCTGGCTAGACTGGTGGCATGGTACACACTGCCTCAAGCAGGGCTCACATTGGCTAAGCACACACTTAGGAATTTAAAAACTGTCATGAGAATGAACATTTGGGAGATGAAGGATGGGGAGGGGGAAACTGGGCAGGTAGGAGGACTGACAGCATGGGAAATGGGCTGAGATAGAACACTCTAGCCCTCTATTTGATAAGGGTTTTCTCAACCTAAAATGGCTGATAAAATATGCATCAGGAAACCCAAAACTGGAGACTGCAGAAGTTGCTAACGGTTAAGAGGCCTTGCTGCTCTTCCAGAGGACCCACATTCCAAAAGCCCACCAATTGCTTACACAACTGAAGAACCAGTCTGCCTCCATGTTAGGTTTAAAAGCCACCTTATAGTAAAATCAAACATGGCTCATTCCTGTTTATGATTAAACATCTGTTTCTCAAGGATTGGGCCATGTCCAAAATGTAACCTCAACTATAAATGGATCTGTACTGCCTGTTCCAGGAACGGCGATTACATCTTTGTTTCAAAAAGTTAATAACCATTTTGCAACCCTACCTTTGTTTCAAAAGGATTGTTATGGCCGCCTTGCAATCATGCCTGTGTTTCAGGAGGTAGCTATGACTAACTTGTTATGCTTATGTTCTCCTCCTGAAACATCTCCTATTTTGACCACCAAGTGCCCCATTTGAATATCCTCTAGCCCTGAGCTACAAAAACCTTGTCTTCCTCACATTCGATGCTGATCCCTCAAACCCAGCCTTAGGAGAAGGCAGCTCGTGTACACAAATTTTTAAAAGCTTGCTTTAATCGGTTGCTTGTTGTATTTAATTTGGCCATGATGATTTGGGTAGGGGGTCTTTCTCCTCCCACCTTTGAGATTAATTCAACCTCCTGTAACTTCAGCTCCAGGGGATCTGACACCCCTTCCTGGCCTCCTTGGCCACCTGTACTCAAGTGCACAAAGACACACAAATAAAGCTAAATATTAATCTTTCCGTAAAGGAAACCCAAAGCTGGCAGTTGTCAGGAAGGTACAGTCTCAGAAGCAAAACAACAACCAACCAACCAAACAGACAAACAGACAGACAAACAGAAAACAGGTGTTTCTTGGAATTGTCCTTATTTTTCTAGCCATTTCTATGATATAATATTAAGGAAATGTTTTATATCACACGTGGAGAATAATAACAATGATGATAAATTATGATATGAATGCAATTGATCTCAACGTTATTTATATAGGCTGAAAATTCTTCAGGTTCTTCAAATTCTTGAGATCGTTAAAAGAAATTAGTATCACATAGAGGGGTTTCCGTTTAAGAAACTAGTGCAGAGTGTCTGAGCTGATGAAACTATTACTAGGGTAGAGAACATTGCAGGCATCACAAGACGCAGGAAGCAACTTCAGTCTCTAGAAGGCTATTTAGATAATTAAAATCAATGTTCCCTGTAATGTATAAAATTACCTCAAACACAATTTCTATATGTCTCCTTATAATTGAATTAAACTGCTTCTGCCTAAAGCAAATCTAAGAGTAGAATTGTTGAAGGTAGAGCTGGAAGGGCTTTTCAGTATCACAAACCACTCAGTTTACATTTAATTAGTTTTAATGATTTATTTATTTTTATGCTCGATCATTCATTCGTGTTTGTGTGTGTGTGTGTGTACCAGGTTTATGTGGGTGCCCACAAAGTAAGAAGAAGGCTTCAGATACCCTGTAGCTGGAATTACAGGCACTTGTGAGCCTTTCAAGATGTGTGCTGGGAACTGAACTTGGGACCTCTGGGAGAACAGCAAAGTCACTTAACTTTGGAAACACCTCTCCAGCCCCTCGTTTCATGTTTAAGAAAAGCGATCTTTAATCAGTACAACGTCTTGTCAGAAAATGAGGTATTGGCATGAGCCCTTCCTGTCACTCACACTGCAAGCATCTTACCTGGGATTTTCTGTCTGTTGGGCCCTTTCTTTTTTTCAGCATAGGAAAAGCTGGTTACCTGTCACTGTACTTTCTGATTCCTTCCTCACAAATCTTATAATCATTTTCACGCCCCGTTGTCTTCTGAGAGCAGGAAGGGAGGTTTCTTTCTAGACATAGTCAGGACCTGGGAAAACCAGGAGAATCACAGGCTAGCCCAAGTCTTGGAGAATGCTCAGGTGCTTCTCAGTGTATGTATGAGAGCATTTGTTTAGGACTCAGCTGTTTGAGAGGCTGGAGGAGCACAGAGACTGTGAATATTTCTGCTCAATCATAAGCTGATGAACAACAAAAGATTAAAAATCATAAAGATTGGTCAAAAATAGTACTAATTACAGTCATGTGTGTAAACTACTAAACTATTGGCCTGAATGGCGATGGAACAACACATATCATTAGATATGTGTCAGATTAATGTTGTTGCAAATTGTGTTTCATTCATTCTCATCAGCAATTATCAAACACCTGTTCTACACAAGACTGCTTGCTTTTGTTTCTTTCCATGCTGATGTCCAACCCTGCCCCTTACTGTCCCCCTACCTTCTTCCTTATCCCTTCTGATAGGAGACCCTTTCCTTACAACAGTTCTCTTGGTTACCTACAAACACTTACTTCCCATTTTTCTTACATAAACCACCCACATTTTGTCCAAATGCCCTCATGCCCTCCCCACCCGCCCCTCTATGCAGTCACAACCTTGAAGAAAGGAAAGTCTTATCCCCAATAAATTTTGATTTCCCTAAACAAACCATGGTTTGTTTCACTTTCTTATCGGAGATCTGTTTGGGAAGGACCCTAGGACTCAACTCAACCCAGTGAGGGTTAGGTAATACTGCAGCAATAGTTTCAGAAAAAGCTTTCTGTGCTATTGATACATGCCCAAAGGAAGATGTATTTTATGGGTGTTGCTGATGTTTTTTTTTAAACCACATTTTCCCTTTAATTTAAAATATGAGAATACAGTTTCTACACCTATACACAGTGAGCCTTTGGTTGCTCTGTGCTAAACTAGCATCTCTGAGAACAGGATAAAACAAGTGTGAACTTTCAGAACCGTCCAGAAGGCTTCCAAGTACTATACTGCCTGACAGTGTAACCCCCAACTTAGGATCTTATGTTATGTGAGCTAACACACGTTTCTTATTATTTCTATGGTTTCCAGTTAAGTTTCCTATCGCTTGTGTGTCCCATACATTCAATGACACTGTAACAAACCGTTTAAGGGAAAAAGAATAAAACCAAGCAAAATCTGACAGGTTGCTCTATCACTAACTATGTCGTTTTACTTTTCTAAAACATGAAATCCATAATCCATAGACATATATGCATACTACAGATAGAGACACACATGCACATATATACATATATGTGTGTGTATATACTGCAACCCCTATCGCAACTCCTTTGCCCCAAAGAAAATTTGCTTATGGTTACATCAAGGTGCCGAGTGATAGCAAAATTGAACAGATAGTGGAGGAAATGTAAGGAACAATGTCAGAAAAGATAGCACAAGCCATATTTATCTAGATTCATATTTGTAAAGGGCAGAATTTATCTTCTTTGACCACTGGACTAGAACTGAAAACCATCTCAAAGTTCAGAGTCTGGATGATCGTAAATCCGAAATCCAGAACAATATAAATTGGAAGAATGTTTCCTAAGGCATCTTTTAACACGGAGATATGTCCTTTGGGTTATGCAAAGGTAAAGCAAAATCGAAAGATGCGTTGAAGAACTGAGGGCCGTGTAAACAGAGCTAGTGCTGCACTTTAGCCTTTGTTAGTCATTTCTCCCAGCTGTGACAACAAAATGCTCAAGCAACTCAAAGGGGAAAATAAAGGAGAGAAGGGTTATTTAGATATATGGTTCATTTCGGTATTTCTGGTATATGGTTCATTTATTTATAAGGGTTTATTTCCTGGGCTTTGCTCTGTGGTCCCCCTGGTTCTGTAGTCTCTGTCGTTTCTGGGATGTTCACCACATCAGCATATCTTGGTAGAAGTGTGTGGAAAGGCAGAGGCGTTTGGTCCACGGTAGCTGGGAAATGGTGGAGTTGGGGGAGGGTGGTTGGGAAGAGGGTGGGACAGCCGAGGACAGAGGACGAACGTACCCTTCCTTCAAGGGCACCCGCCCCCAGCAGTGACTTAAATCATGCCATCAGACTCCACTTCCACCCCCGAATAACGCCAGCCAAGTCTGACTCCGCGCTTGCCTTCCTTCGTCAGTTAATACACTTCAGCCCTGAGCCTTCTCGGGGGGTTGGGGGGGGCAAGTCTGTAACACACATGTTTTCTGGGGCCGTTAATCTCCAGACTATAATATAAATCTGCAGCGATCAGGCTTTCTTCAGTTGGTTGGAAGCTCGCTGGTAAACCCATGTCTCAGGAACAGCTGAGGGAGAAGAGATGCGAGGGTGAATTCGAGGGTTGATGTTTCGAAAAGAGGAGGCGCGCGTGTGCCAGGCAGTAGGTCGGTGTCGGGAACGTGCGTGTTTTCTCAGAGTTTCCATTCCTATTTTTACCGTTCGACAACTCCTCCGAACCACACACATAGCTGGCTGATGTTAGACTCCGAGGTGAAATATTAAAAACGAAAATAATGCTTTTGCTTCAAATATTTGTGTTGGCTGCCTCCCAAGTTTTCTAGTTTGATGCGGTTTATTTTTAATGAAAAATGTATTGTCGTGGAGGGGATCACGGTGGCGGCTGCTGACGGAGGGTCTGCCAGGAGAGTCCGAGGAGCCTTGTCTAAGCGGCACCGTGCTGATTTACAAAGTGGCGATCAGATGTGTCCCCCACACCTGGAGAGGCTCAGCAGACAGAACCCGCAGGTGTCCCTCAAGTCGGCCTGCGGGCTGGCTCCAGGGAGTCTAGCCAGGACTCTTAGCTACTCTCTTCCACCAGGGCCTTCCCTACCTCCCTGGAGCCGGAGCGTGAGCGACTGTGGGTGGGTGGCTGAGGGCTCGGCCCTTACCCCTCCTGACTCCATTTCAGCATCTAAATAGTAGTCAGACACTTAAAATAACACCGAGACGTGTTCCAGCTTGCCTTGCCAGTCAAAAGGAAACGGGGGGAAAAATTCCGTTTTGAAACCCTGCATTTCAGATCCCCACGGGCTTTCTGATTTGTTAGCCTTGGCGGTTTAGAGGATTAAAAAGGTAGGAATATTGGGAAGAATAAAAGAAAAGCACACAGTCAACACAGCCAACGAAGCAGATCTAATAGACCACGGGGCCACAGAAGAAATGATCCCACCACCTGAGTGATCGTATTTATTATTCTTGTTTCACAATTAAACTTTTCAGAAGCGAATAATCATTTCCCAGACATTTTTCCTTTCTTTGCTATGCTAGTCACATCCCCAATCCTTTATCAACACTGCTCTGCATATGAATGGGCTGTAATTGAACTGTCGCATTCAGGAAGGTCAGTAACCTTTCATTAGGAAGAATGTGTCTTTCCTGATAAATTATAAAGTCTCTGAGGATTTGAAAGCACATTTTAAAAAAATTCTCTGTACTATACCTTGAGAATCAAAACCACGAATTCTTGATGGGATGGGCCAGGAGAGAGCAAAGGTTTCGTTGTCTGTCTCTTATTTTCTTTGGCGGGGGATTCTTTATCTGAAAGAATATTTCTCATTTATTTTGGGGGTTACTGTGCATATGAAGGTCAGAAGTTAGAGGACCACCTTAGGTCATGTTTCTCAGATACTATCCACTATCTACTTTTTTCTTTCTTTCTTCCTCTTTTTTTTTTTTTTTTATTTGAGACATTCTTATTCAGGAAGAATAAGAAAGCCCCAAAGGTGTTCCCAGATTCAAAGTGCACACCAAGACACCCAGCGTCTTTTAGATGGATTATAGGGATCAAAATCAAATCTTCAAGCTTTCGAGGAAGGCATTGTATCACCAGAGCTATCATCCTAATACATAGATGCCATTTCTTCAAATGTTGCTCCGTATAGTTTTTAAAAGTGAAATAATCAACATTATTTTTTCTCTTTAGAGTGCCTCTCCTTGTTCGTTAGAGAAAGAACCAAAGTCATTACTTGCCAATAATAGAACTCCCTGAGTTCTATCTGTTCTACTAACACCATCCCCTGACTTAAACAGTAACGAGCGGAAACAGTGTTCACTGCTACATGAGTGGTTCCGTGTGCTAAAGGTTCCCTGTAATTTGACATTCCTCTCTCTCTCTTGCTGTGTGTGTGTGTGTGTGTGTGTGTGAGAGAGAGAGAGAGAGAGAGAGAGAGAGAGAGAGAGAGAGAGAGGGGTTGTGTTAATGCAGATCTGCAGAGCAAAGTGCTGATGTGAGCTGAGAGGCGTCTTGGCCTTCCATTGTTTTAGACAGGGTCTCTTGATTTGCTTCTGGGGAATTCAAGCAAGCTGACCCAGGAACTGAGTCTCTACCTCCTATCTCGGGTTAGAACCAAGCACAGCCATTGCAGACGTGGGCTGCTCGGCCTGTGCTTACGTGAGTTCTGGGAATTTGCACTCAGGTCCTCCTGTTTATTCAACAAGCATTTTACCCACTGAGCCATCTTCGAAGGCCTCAGTTGGGGATTTTTTAAACAAAGCTCCCAACTCACTCAGCTAACACTAGCTCTCTGCTAGCTCGCCTTGGGCTTGAGTGAATTCTGGTTAAAAAAGTCCAGATAGGAACTAAAGAAACGGGCTGGGGGCGGGGGGGTTAAGGGCACTCCTCTTACAGAGGACAGTGGATCCCTTCCCACAAACCACACTGTGGCTCACAGCTACAGTTTTAGGGGACCTGACACTCTCTTCTAGCTTTTGCAGGCACTAGCTGTACACTTGATTTATACACATACATGCAGGCAAAATATCTACATAAAGCAAAGTAAATATTTCAAAACCACAAGTAGCATGCATCAATGTTAAAAAGCAGGAATATGAAAGGTTATTTGTCAGTTTGGACATTTCTTTTATTTGGTTTTGCCAGTACTAAATCATGTTTAGAGAATTCCTCTGGCATTGATGAAATTGAAAAGTACATGAACTGTTTAGCAAGACATTTGAAAGTACTTCAGTCGAAAGACATGAAGAGCTTGGCAGTTTCATACCTAGCACCTCAGTGTTTGCTTGATACGCTTAAGGCTTCAAGTCTTTAAAAACTTCCCCATTATCCAGACTGTGGACAAGGATCAGTGGAGAACACCTGTGCTTGGTGAGAACTTTGAGTTCTATGAAAGGGGCAAAAGGAAGCAAAATTATAGTCTGCAATGGTTTCATCTTCAAAAGATATGGTCATGCTTTGTAGCTTTGTGCTGTGGTGTGGCAGAATCATTGAAAGGATTTCTTGCTTGCTACTTGCTTGGTTGCTTTTTGAAGTGATGCCATGGGAACTGGGACTCATCTTAGGGTTCTTAGCCTCATTAGTAAAAGAGCTTAAGAATGAAGTCAAGGGGAAGGTCATGGATAATTGTATTAGAGCAATGGTTCTCAACCTGTAGGGAGCAACCCCTTTGGAGATTGAATAACCCTTTCACAGGGGTCACCTGACATTCTGCATATCAGATAGTTACATTATGATAGCAGTAGCAAAATGACAGTTATGAAGCAGCAATGCAAACAATTTTATGAGTGGAGGTCACCACATGAGGAATTGTATGAGGTCATAGTGTTCAAAAGGTTGAGAGCCACCATGTTAGAGTTAAAAGAAAACCCCAAGTCAGCAAAGCTGTAGATATCATCAGCTACACAGAGCAGCTCAGAGGTAGGAAGGGAAAGCCATGAGATAACTGTGTAGAGGTCCATCACAAGGTAGGGATGAGAAGCTTAGAGAAAGAGTAAGGAAGTACAAACCATAAGAAAATTTATACTTAGATTCTAACCAGCATCTAAAAGAAAGATATACATTATTGAAAAAGGGAAATATTTGTGTTTTTTTGAATCAGAATTCAGAAAATTAGACAAACCTGTCTGAACCTCATAGCTGCTCAGCTTGTAGGAAGAAGGGAATTCTGAAAAAGTATATATATATATATTGTCTCATTGAAGGAATAATCATTCCTCTAATCTCTTCAGCATAATCTAAGGTAACTCTGCCTTCCTAGGGGTAGTTCCTTGGCTCAACTGCAATGTTAGGTCTGCACCCAAGCCAGAGAGTCTATTCTCTTGACAAGAAGAAAGTTCACTCAATGGGCTTTTTAACTACTCTAACAAAAGTGGGCAACAAGGTTAATCAAGTTCTAACTATGAAAACGCAACTTTTACCACTTACCCCAAGAGTAGAGATGAGGTGATGGGAAATGTTCTTAATGCTATGGAAGAGTTGAAAAAGCAGCCAGAGAAGCTCAATAGAAAATACAGAACTTGGCTACTTCCCTTAGATCTGCAAGGAACATGGGCTTGCCAGGGCTTTGATGGCAAATTGCAGCTCCTGATGCATGCACATTGGGATATGCAGTTAAGAAACACAATTCCAAAAAAAAATCAAACCAATTATCCAGCTATGTTGGGGTTTGCATCCAAACAGCTCTGTTGAAAGCAGCTGGAATGTGGCTTCGACATGTCTGTCTGGTGACAGCTGAGAATCAGAAGGGATCATTCTGGTGGAAGCTGCAGCCACTGAGGAGACACAGTTGAGATTTTAGTAGGTGTGTTCCTTGGAGAGATTTTTGTTTCTCAGAAAAACCCTTAGAACTAGGAGCCAGCAAGATAAAGAGTAAAAGCACTTGTGGCCACACCTAATGACCCTATCTCAATCCCCCAAAACCACAGGGCAGGAGGAAGCAATTGACTACCCCAAGTTATCTGAATACATACCCACACACCCCTCACAAAATAAACAAACCCAAATAAAATAATTTTAAATAAACATAAATCTAAAACATGTTCCCTCTATTGTAGGTAAAGGACACATTCTTGGATGTATACAATATTCTACTTGAGTTTCTTATACGTGATTTTCTCTCCAGAAAGGTAATTCATCGGGTAATTCACCCTGATAATTCAGTGGTTTGGTTTATCTCACCACCTACTTACAAATCGTTTTCTGGATTACTTTCCATGAGCAGATGATAAAGCGTTTCCATGACACTGTGAAAGTGAAACACCATCTGGCCAATGAGCCTTGGACATAAGCTCAGAATGTCTCAGCCCTTGGATTGGAGAGTTCCTATCTTTTTATAGCTGTGTGTTAGTTGAGTTCATTGATGGCTATCCTATGTCTAATAGTTGTTTTTGAACTAGAATTTTACAGGACAAGCAAAAGGGCAGAGTGATGGCTCCAGGCTCAAAGAGGAGGAAAGGTCTGGCTTGAGTGGGGTGGAGTTCTCTGTACCTCTGATCCTCCTCCATCATTATAGCTTTATCGATTAAGTTATGATATCACAGTTGACCTCCTGTACCAAGCCACCTTATTTTGTGATAATCTTTCACACTGCACAAAGGAGAGCTCACAGAAGTGACTAGTAAGTACTTAGGCCCAAGTCAACTCTGTTCTTTATACCTGTCAGGCTAGGGCTTTGAGCATGGATCAAACAGTGAGTGCCACTTCTCTGTAGGCTCTAGGGCCTTGCTGACCACATAGACCAAAGGGAAGGAAACAAATTCCACATTGAATGAGAAGTTCTTTCACTCCACAGGTGTGAACAAGGAGGAACTATAGCCACAGGGTGGGTAGTGACATCCTGGGATACCATAACACCAACACTACAGGTGTACTGAGAGGAAGCAGGTGCCGACAGCTACACTACCTGTTCATAACCTGCTCCTACCGCAGAAGCTTGAGCCGTGTGGTGCCAGGAGGGGGACAAGAAAAATGGGCGCTGGAGGTTCTCAGCCTGTGGTTCAGGCAACCCTGAAACTCATCTTACACTTTGAAGTCTTCTCCTAGAGGGTAGCAATGCCTCCAGCAGGCAGGCCTGCCTGAGCTGCAATTCCATCACCTGCTGCAGGAACTATCCACTACGGTGTCCTCTTTAAATAGACTGAGCCCACTGGCCAGTTCAGGTAGCTGCTGGTAGTGCTGGTTACTTCTCACATTTCCAGTTTCAATAATGAATGCAACATTTAAAGTCTATGTAGATGAGACTGTCATGTTACACAGTCCAGTGACTCTCCTATCTCAGCGTCTAAAATGCTGGGACTACAGGAAGCTGCCGTCACTTCCAGCTTGTCGAAATGGAAGACAGCACAGCCTATGTTTGTAAGTCCTTCCTTTACTTCAAAGGGCTTCCTTGCCTGTCAAAAGCCTGGCAGCATAAATGATCTCTAAACAAATCTGGGTTGCTAAACAAAATATCTTACTATTGCTGTCTTCTGTTTTTGCTCTCTGTGTCTCTTTCCTCTTTGTAAACAAGGGAGTACATGAAAATATTCAAATTTACACATAGAATATTTATAATTGGTCAGTTGAGAAATATTAGAATTACATTATAACTTTCTAAATGAATCTATGTTAGAATTTCAGATGTCATAAACAAACATTGATTTTCTTTCCTTTTTCTTTTGAAAAGAGATACATTTCTTGTAGCTACGTCAATCACAGAATTTATTTGACCATATATTTCACACACAAACCAACTCCAATGGTGGCAGCATTCATAATTCATGAAAAAGGCCTGGCTGCCAAAGACAGGTATAGGGGAGCCCCCTCTAAATGCTTGTGTGAACACCCTCCAACATTCAAAGAGCTGCTCACGAGTCTCCACTGGGTCCTGGCAGCCAGCCCTTCCTACCTCCTTCCCATTCTGCACTGCCTCATGTTTACACAGAGGGAGTGAAGCTGTTGCAGTGTTAATACAGCATAATTTATAAGCTGAGAAGAGAACTCAGCATGCATTCCCTTTAACAGGGAAACAGACGTACTTTCAGAAGCAACTGAAGGGTGGAGACGTTTCTTGGAAACCAAGGTAACTGCTGAGCGCCCACATCCTTTCTGCCCCACAGGATCTGCTTCGCAGAGGTTGGCAGGACCCTCCTGGGAAAGACAGCTCTGACAACTCTCCTCCCTGAATAATAGAAGGACGATTGCAAGTTGCTGAGGCTGTTATTTCTAAAGCTCTTAACACGTTCTTTGCTTCTCTAGCCTGGGAAGGGCTCTGAAATCAGAGGGTTCCCTTCCAGGAAAGAGCCACAGCATAGAAACGGTGAAATCGGAGTCCAGAGATACTGTGGTGGTAGAGGCTAGACGGAGGCCCTCTGGTTCCACTCCTTTGGGGTTGGTAAAAGATTCCTGTGCACCGATTTAGCCCATCTAATATAGCCACTGCGACTACTCACTGAACACAGTCTTCTCCATGAATCATTTATATCTCCGGGATCCCCAGTGGTAAGACAGCTCAGGACATTAGTTAAACTGTTGAATGCACCTCGACCTTGTAGGTCCCATCCTGAAGGTGATGAGTAGACAGGCCTCCCCAAAATTTAGGCTCCCAGTTAGGCGTTTTGGAGTCCCGCATCCATTTAATCCATCCTCCTAAGGACAGGACAGGTGATGCTCTTTAGAGCCGCTTCCCTCAGATCTTCTCGGAAGGCCTGATAACTAACTGGCTTGTGTAAATGTTGTGCTCGAACCAGACTTCAAACAACGGCATCAGCATTTCTACTGTATTTAGATGCCTGAGACAAACGGTGGCACTCACCCTCCTACTCTCCTGTCCCTGGAGTCCTTTTCTGCCATCTTAAAGCCCCAAGGTTTTATCTAGCCCTGTTGCTAAGCATCTGAATAACAACTAAACATCAGCTCTCATCCACTATAGAGCCCCAGATTCCCCCCTTGAGACACAGTGCTCAGAAGGGGACCCTGTCAATTATGCTGATTATCCAGCTAATCCCTGTCATTAGGATAAAGCACTCTGGTATCCAGGCTGGTGAGGGTAAGGAAGATACCCTAGAGAAAATCCAAAAAGGAGGACTATGATAACCACTCCCATGTCACATTCCAGCACACAGACCTCAGCCTCCACAGGTAGACTTGACCTTGGTCTTTGAGATCCAGATAGACTTCAGAAAAGCACACCTTGGGACCCTCATGGCAGCTGGCTTAGTGCTACTCAGGGACTTCTCTATCTGGTACTCCATGGCTCCATGGCTCAACCACTCCGAAGCCTTCCTTTTCACACTCAGTCTCTCCCAGTCCTACAACAATTTAACATTCAGAGAGACAGAAGCTCTCCATCCATTTCCAGGCCCTCAATGCTTTATCGGCAGTCATTCATCTGATGATCACTAACTGTTATTATTTTACAGTGCAAGACCCGGATGGAGAAATAAAGTTTTCTCTTTGGCTTTCTGTTGGTGGGGAAATGAGAGAGGTGTTCACACAGACTGAGCGGCTAAGGATGTACACATGGGTTCACTCAGCATAGCATTGTTGAAAGATAAAACGATCCCAAACTTGCCCAGACGAATACGGAAGTCCCAGATTGTGGTGGTGTTTCTCTTTCCTTCCAGCATCGGCATTTAATACTTGCTAAATCCCAACTCAGCTTTCCTTTCACCAGGAAGCTTGTTGATTAAACCATGATAAGCATGAAGTTATTTTACTACGTGCATCTCACATTGACCTCAGACATTTATAAAATGTAAGTTACCAAAATAATGTGTGTGTGTGTGTGTGTGTGTGTGTGTGAAAACACTATTTCTCAGAATACATCATGTGGAATTATGACAACCACTCTCTTTCCTCTGTCCTCCTTCAGAAGAGATAGAAGGGAACATGACGCAAATTCAGAGGATGTGTAAAATCAGACCACTGCAGAACATCTGTGGTTGAGTCAAGCAGATCTTATTAAACCCCAAACAAAGCAGGCAAATGCAGCACAGACCAGCCATGAACTGTCAGTAATTCAGTTCCTCCTCTCTTGATCCCAAGCCCTGTGATCCTTGGCACTGTTCTTCTGAATTTGCCCTTCAGTGGACAAGGACACACTGACAGCTCATGGGGGAGGCTGCTGCCATTGCTTGTTCCTGGTCGCCTCGGCCTGCCTTGCTTGTCCTACTCTGATATTCATGACCACAGTGTCCTATGAAGTCACCATACTTTGTATGTTTTTAAAACTACCAGCTGGCAAGTCCACAGGCTTTCATCTAAAATACTGGCAACCACAGGGGGTTGGGGGGAAACTGTAAGGTGACACTTCAGGTACATGATAGAGGAAGTTTAATAATAAAGAAACTTTTAGAAAATGTTCCAGCCCTCCAGAGAAGTGAACTAAATTTGACAACCCCCCCCCTTTTATGGTTCTCAAAAAGCCAAGATACATAAATGTGATGGTTAAAACTTTGAAATGTCAGGTTTTATCTAAAAGAATTCTAAGTGTACTTAACATTATTAACCAAGCCGTGAGGATGAAGGATTAGGGCAGCATTGGGACAGGCAAAAGCACGCTGCAACTCTGCACATCTTTTCTTTCAAGAGGCAGATTGGAGGTTCTCATTCTCTCATCATATAGTTTTTTTTTAATGTTTAGTTGACCTTTGTAAAGGTCCAGATGACTCTTTAGACATATATGTATCTGTATATACACATGTATGTATATATTCATGCATACAAACACACACACGTGAATGTTTATTTGGGGGTTGGGGAAGACCGAATATAAATTGCTAATTAAGATAGTCACACGGTGTGAATTTTCAATGTCTTGAGCATGAGGAATACACTGTGGTTATGAAGGGACATGTCCTTGGTGACGAGGAGCTACTAAGGTATCAACAAAGGAAGAACCGATGGGTGATGGGTGTGCGAGCAGCTTGCAAATGGTCGAACACGTGAGATAAGGGATAAACATATGGCAAATAGAAGACAGGGAGCTGATGTTAGTCATGAGATGAGAAATACAAAGGCAAGATGACAAAACACTGGTAACGGGTGATTCTAAGTGACAGTGTAATGTTGGGTCCGTCCCATCTCTACTTAAAAGGTTTACAGATTTTGTGTGTGAAAAGGTGAAACTTAGATGATGAGTTATTGAAGAGGTAGTGTGATGAATAGAGATTAAAACTCAAAATATATCAAGGACCACTCATGCTGGTCAGGGGCTCATGAAAAAGTTTATTAACCTGGGTTAATCTTAGTGCAATGTCCAATATCAAGAACTGTGTTTCCTCTTTTAGAGACAAGACTACAGTCCAGACATGGCATACAAGGAATGCCTTCTTACTCTTACTCCTGTTCTGTTGGGGTCAAAGCCCCTTTCCACTTCCAGTGATCAGAAACCTGGCACAGATACAACCTCAAGTTCTTGACCCAACAGTGGAATCTAAGGGGCAGACTGTATTGACAGATTTGTGTCAGCTAGCCTAGTAACAGCGTTCTCTCTCTCTCTCTCTCTCTCTCTCTCTCTCTCTCTCTCTTTCTCTCTCTCTTTATTAAGGTCAACAAAGACTCCAGTATCTATTGGCCAGAAGTAAGGAAAACACAAGGATAAGAAAGAAAAGTACGTTAGCAGTAGCCATCTCAAAGCTGACAGGTGAGTCTTCAAACAAGGTGGACGAACTAGAGAGGAGCATGTAAGTATTTAACACCAATTGTATTTGACATGGGAGTCTTCAGAACGGAGGTCCCAAAGAAATGGATGAATTTAACTATTTTGTGCTAGGTTTGGTAGAGAAGTAGAGGCTTACGAGGAAGTTTGTTAGGACAAAGAGGGGATGGTGCAGTGGTGTAAGGTCAGAGGCTTGTCGGGGTCTTTACAGGGGATGGAAATGGAAGGTAGCTCTCCAGTGCGAGTCTTAGGCTCTGCTTTGCGGGAGAAGGGCCAGGGGAAGCAGAGCGTGTTCCTCCCATTGCTGTCGTTTTCTCAAATGTCAAGGGTTATATCCTAAGCTCCACTTAGGGATACGTGAACGCAGTATAGCACACAATCTTCTACAGAAGCAGCCGCAGTGTGCACGAAGTGATGAAGGGATAAACACTTCTGTTTGTAATACATGCAATGGGATATTAGCAGGCTTAAGAGGAAGGGGATACTCCGGAGAGATACCTCTGTGGGTAAAACGCTTGCCAGGCGAGTAGGTACACTTGTCTCTTATATTCAGCACCTATACAGAAGACAAGCATGGTGACTGGGTGCTCAGAACTCCCACTGCTGGGGGCAGGGGGCAGAGGCTAGGATGTGACTGGTTCTTGTGAGTCAGGTGGTCAGGCTGGCTCAGTGTGGTTCAGCGAGAGACACTGTTTCAACATATAGAGAGAAGAAAGCCTCCAGCATCTGCCTCTGGCCTACATCTGTTTGGCCATGAATGTGCACACAAGAAAATGCCTCTCCCTCTCTCTACATACATACACACACAAAAAGAAGGGAATTCTGATCTGATGCATTTTGGAGGCCTTGTGCTGCCTAAATAATGAGCCAGTCATAAATGTACAAATCACTTCTTGATCCCACTTATAAGACTTTTTACATATATGAGTCCAGAGAGAATCCAGAAATGGTTGCCAAGGGCAGAAGGAGACAATTGCTAGCTAGCTGGCCCCTGGTTTCAGTGTGAGGTGAAGGGGTTGTTCAGAACACAGAAGGTGATGGCAGTGCTGAACATCAGGGATGGGCCCGAGGCCTCTTAAAATGGCCGAAGTGGGACCCTGCACATGATGTACTTTATCACAATAAGAAGAAGAAAGACAGTGTGTAGAAAAGAGAGGCAAGGAGAGAGAGAAAGATAGGGAAGGGAGGGAGAGGAGGGAGAAGTGAGAGAGTGGGAGGGAAAAGGGAGAGAGAAGAGGAGGGGGAAGGAAGAAAGGACCAAGGGAAAGAGGAAGGACAGGTGAGAGTAAAGAAAGGGAAGGAGAGTGAAGAAAAGGAGGGAGATAGGGAGAGGAAGGAAGGAAAGAAGGAAGAGAGAAAAAAGACTGGGGCAGCATGAGCAGAGAGAGCCTAAATACTTCGGTGGTTGAGGGGCTGAAGCCCCCTTACAATACAGAGAGGCGTCAGAGCAGTGTAAACAGCAGCTCCTTGGAGGGTTTCTCACAACCCAGGGTGGCAGGAGAGCCAGGAGGGACCATGTAACGCTCTGGGAAGCCTGCCTTGGGACCCCAAGCCCTCCTACTTAACCAGCAGTTGCAGCGCTGCCCAAGAGTGTGTGTGGGGGGGGGGGAGGACTGATTTCCCGGTGGCTTGTGCTTCTGTAATACCTTGTTAGAGCTTGCGATCAACAGGGCTGGGATGAAAGAATTCTGGCTTCAGATCAGAAACATCAGGCTTTAAATTAAATCAGCGCCCTGCTGGGAGCCACTTACTCCCTTTCTTCCCCACAGCCAGGGAAACAATTCAGAGGTTTCTCCGCGTGCTTAGCAGCGGGGATGACCTTCAGTCTCCCCCACTTAAAATCGATTCAAGATGATCGCACTGGCTTAAATAAAAGTCTCCATCTAGTCCTCCACGTCTCTCCCTTTTCCAGTACCCGGGCTCTGGCCGGCTTCTTTTTGTGACTCTGTCCCTCGCACACAGGCACCCTTTCACGGCTCTCTTTCTCATATATGCTCATAGGAGATGCTGTGTGCACCTCCAGACGCCCGGCCTTCACCACCTGCCTCGGCTGACAGCTCAGCGTTTCCACCTCCCAGCTCCCCCTTCTCCCCCACTGCCTATCAGCTAGCCAGATGGCCACTCCCCGGTCTCCCAGCATGAGTTTGACTGACAGGAGCCTTTGATAAACCTTGGAAAGAGGAAGTCATCTCTGGGTCACTGTGGCTGCTTGGCCTTTAACACCCCACACAGACCACCATTATCTGTGGAATAGGAGACAAAGGAAATTAGCCCTGCTTCTCCATCATCCTCACTGTTTCCAGGCTGACTTAACGCACAAGGCAACAAGATGCCCTTCATTTTCCTCCAAAAGGTACAAATGTCAGCTGTTCAGAAATGCAAACAGGAGGTTTCTCTATGCTAATGGATGACAGTCTTTGTTCTGTAGAAGGCACGTTTTAGTCCTCTGCCAACCAGGAAGGGACTAACAGGCTCCTGTAATAACTTCCTTACCTCCACATCCTTGGGAGCCACTGATGAGAGCTCTTAAGCCTTCAGGGCAAAAGGAGGCTGGCTTCTGTTTCAATCTTTAAGAGCAGCTAGTCAAAGAATCTGCAGAGAAAACTGACTGGAGATCTTGACAATTTAACCATAAAGCTGAGAAAGAAGGTAAGAAAGCCATGTGCCCTTTCTTTTCCAAAATAGAGTTCTTCCAGAAACTGAACCTTTAAATGAGCTTGATTTCCTGTGGCCACCCTAGACTGAGCACTGGAAAGCACTGGAAGAGGCTGTGGCATGAGACAGACATGTTCACATGTGTGTTCATCCACGCATGTGCCTGTGTTTGTTTGTCTGTTTTAATTAGTGAGCACCTGGTTTGGAAGGAATTTGTTTTCCAACAATGCCACGCAGTTAGAATATTAGGAAGCAAAGTAAATTCTCCTTACGTGACACTCTAAAATTCTAAGACGGCAAAGTTCTTTTCATTCATCTGGGCTACAGTGCTTTCAAACTACAAGTGCTACAAATACCAAGAGCCATGAAAGAGCAAGTATTGGAGAAATGGTGACAATTCCTTCAGAGAGGGACTCAATCAATACAGGCATCAGGGGCTGATGCCACACTTCCAAGTGGTACCCAGTGCAGAAAAGGAAACAGGAGTGGAATCAGGCCTCACTGTTCACGGGGGTTGGGGGTGGGAGGGTGGGGGTACAAGAAAGCTGGCTTAAATAAAAGGCTCCATCTAGTCCTTCACGTCTCTCCCTTTTCCAGTACCTGGGCTCTGCCCAGCTTCCTCTATTTGTGACTCTGTCCCTCTGTAGGAAAAACCTCATGGAAATCGGCAATCCTGTAAAACTAAGATCAAAAGGAGGTAGGAATCAAATTGTTCAGTGAGAAATTCACATTTCCCCCCTATATTCACTGTGGTTTGAATGAGGCTCATCTATTTGAATACTTGGTACCCAGTGGGTAGAACTGTTTGGGAAGGATTGTATAACTGGGGATATGCACTAAGGTTTCAAAAGCCCATGACACTCCCGATTAGCTCTCATGTTTGTGCGTCATGAAGCAAGCTTCAACCACTACTCCAGAGCCATGGACTCACCCTCCGAAACTATAAGCCGTCGACAAGCTGCTTCTTCTCTACGTTACTGTGGTGCTGTATCTTAAAACGGCTAAGACATTAAAGGACTCTGGCTCCACACAGACCCTGCTAACTGGGTTGCTTACGCAATAGAAATGCCATACTTAATAATGCCCTAATGCCCTTGGTTTCCTTGGCTTCTCCTGAGGCCTCCTTGGCTTATGGAGAGCGACCTTCTCCATCTGTCCGCACATGCCTTCTTCTCTAGGCGTGAATATCTCTGGCATCTCTCTCATTAGGACAGCAGTCGTACTGAACATGCCTCCAACTTCACAACCCCTTCAGCCACGACCATGGTGGTAGAGTAGTCTTTGAGGCATGTTAAGGAAAACATACTTCCGGTAAACAAAAGAATGGAATTAATCTCCAAGTGAAAACATGCCATTGCCTCTTCCCTTAAAAGATAATTCACTTGGAGGTGTCATTTTCCTGACTAGCGGACTGCACAGGAAGGCAAATTCATCTCAAGATATGCTTAGGAGAGAGGGAGAATAATGACCCTTTAATGAGATAGCGTACTTTTGCCTTGCAGAACCTCCGCCCTCGGTGCTGTTGCTCTGAGAGCAGCGGGCTTTCATTGCTGTAAGCCTGTGCCCTTTCTTGAATAACTCAGAAAAACATGACTGTCTCTTTCTTTGTTCTATTTCTTCTCCAAGTATTCTTTCCCTAACACTTTGGCTTCAGTCTTTCCCTAAAGCATCTCCGTTTTCCACGTGTCTGACCACGATGCCAACTTAAGTCAAAGGAAGTGGCTTTTTCTCCTTCTCAGCATTCACTGGCTCATTTAATTTGGATGTTTGGTGCCCAGTTGGTGGAAATGAGTGGGAAGGAGTAAGAGGTATAACCTTGTTGGAGAATTTGTGTCTTTACTTAAGGTTTCAAAAGCCAACTCCGTTACCACTTTGTGATCTCTCTCTCTCTCTCTCTCTCTCTCATGCTTGTGAATCAAGATATAAGTTCTCTGCTACTGCTCCAGCACCATGCTTGCCTGCCTGCTGCCATGTTCCCTGCCATGATGATCATGGACTCTAGAACTGTAGGCCCCAAATTAAATGTCTCCTTTTCTCCTTAGTCACCTTACTCGCGGTGTTTTGTCACAATAATATAAAAGTAACTAAGTCCCTTGGAAAGCAATGGGTAAAAGGGAAAGGGCTTGGCTTGATCTAGGCTGCAAGAGGCACAGGCTGCAGTTGAATGTTAGGGAAAGTCAGGGGAACCTGATAACTGACCAGCGATGCTGAGCAGGAGACATCTAGGCTGCAAGAGGCACAGGCTGCAGTTGAATGTTAGGGAAAGTCAGGGGAACCTGATAACTGACCAGCGATGCTGAGCAGGAGACAACAGTGAGACAAGTGTAAAACTGAGCTCAAAGCCAAGTAGAAGACACTGAACTGATTTTGACAATTGGTGGTTGGCTTATGCCACGGGCTGAACTGCATCCCCTAAAGCTCTAATTCCCAGTCCCTGAGAAGGCGACTTCATTTGGAGACAGAACCTCCGAAGACGCAATTAAGCTAAAATCAGTTCATTATGCTGGGCCTTAATCCAATGTGACTGATATTCTCACAAGAAGAGATGAGGAAACAGACACACACAGGGAAACCACAAGAAGATGCAGGCCGAAGGCTGCCTAAACATAATACTGCCTACATTTTGATGATGGGTTTCTACTTGTGATACTATAAAGAAATAAATTTTTGTGGGAGAAGCCATGCAATCTGATGGACTTTGTGGTGGGAAGAGCCCCACAGTGTGCAAGTGAAGACTTTAAAAATGACATATTTGTTTGTTTGTTTTTCAGCTTATTTATTTACTGTAGATGTGTGCACCTCAGTGAGCTCATGTGCACCGTGTGCATGAAGGAATCTGTGGAGGATAGAAGAGGGTGTCAGGTCCCCTGGGTCTGGAATTACAGATGGTGACGAACTTTCTGATGTGGCTGCTGGGAACTGAACTCAGATCCTCTGGAAGAGTAGCAAGTGCTGTTAAGTACTGAGCCATCTTTCTACCTCCATGATCCTTAAGAAGAGGCTAGAGGAAGTTTGGGGCGAGATCTTATCATATCTTCAATTGTGGTTTTTATTTCCTGACCACAGCTTCCTTCTCAGCTGGCTCAAAAAGCTTGTTGTGTTGAGGATTGTCCCTGTGACTGTCATGTGACTGATGCTTAATGCCATTGAAACAAATGGTCTGCCTTTGCCACGATTGGCTTACGTAATCACAGAATTCAAGAATGCAGCATGGCCTACCCTATTTCAATGTGTGGCGTGGCTTTATTTGGGTCAGTTTAAGTACTTTTGTAGCAATCCTGTGGTCAAAGGGAAGGCTATCACTAGTTAGCCCAGAGTGACCTTCAATTCATGGTGATCCTCCTGTGTCTGTCTTCCCAGGGCCTGGCTTGCAGGCATTAGCCAGGCTGCTCAACCAAAGCAATGCCATTTTTTTTTTTAATGTTGACCAGGCCAATGATATGGTTCAGTGGGCAGGGACTCTTGATGCTAAGCCTGACAACCTGAACTTGATCCTGGAGGCTCACATGGTAGGAAAAGAGAACAGACCCACACACATCACATTATCCCCTGACAACCACACTTGTGCAGTGGCATGCACATGTACAAATAAACAAATGATGGCTAGATGGGTGAATAGGTAGACATGGCCACAGATAACACTATAGATACCTAGATAAAAAGGCGGTTGTTCCAGTTCTAGGGTGTAGAACTTAGATCCTTTGAAATTCATTATATAAAACAATGAAGAAATGTTTAAGGAATTAATGCATCATGGTACAACATGGAAATTTAAAGCCTTTCTGGAGCAGTTGTTAACCCCAACCATAAATCCTCCTGTACAACATGTCACCCGCCTACTAATTAAATCCCTTTGCTGATCAGACATGCATCTTCACGAGACTGCCTTTCGTGTGCCTGTCAGTAGCTGATAGCAGTTTAGACTGGTTGGTAATTTACTTTTCCCTGAATGCTCCCCACCTTATCCATGACCACCTTACCCTTGTCTCTGAGCCAAGCTCAGAAAGGCAATGTTCTTTCCAAGCACTGATTTTTGCCTCCTTTCCTTCCTGTCTGTTGGACTTGAGAGCTGACTTTCCAGTGAAACATGTAATATAAAAGCAGACAGAATATGAAACCTGTTCCAGAGAAGTGGGAAGGGGAGGAGGAGAGGGGAGAGGAAGGGCCACGGGCAGAAACCCAGTTTCTACTTTTCTGTGTAGTTAGTCCCTAACCTTACTTCCTCTGCCTTTCTCATGGTTTGGTTACTTGAACCATAAGCCCTTCTTGCTTGTAGCAAACAATGGAAAAAATATTAATGTAACATGCAAACACAAAATTTGGAGAAGGAACAAATATAATTTAACCTCCTCAACGCATTTCTTAAAATTGTAGCAAGCCACAGGTGGAATTCGAACAGGGGACATTGGAAAGTGAGATAGAATGTGGCATCACAGTAGCGTCTGCAGAGCCATGAACATGACCTCCAGAAAAGCCCTCCCTAGCCTTCCTCTCATGTTTAGACCCCGCACACCCTAGTCCTGCCTGCTTTCTTACAGGTGAAATTTTCAGAGCCCACCTCCTACCCTGAGGGAGGTGCTTTGGACATTTGGCAGTTTGTCAATTTCCTTCACAGAATTTGGAGTTAGAACTGAATGTCATGCTTGAAACGTGGCTGATGAGGAGAACGGATTACTTGCTTTGGTACCACTGCGAGGAGTCTAATGGAATCCCCTCTTTTGCTCTTTCTATTAAAGAGTGCTTCATGGAGGACTTGGCACCTGGTTGGTGCTAAAGGGCCAGAGAACAGGGTTCCTGTTTTGAGGAGAGAGTTAAATATGATCCAGTTAACGTTAGAGGCTAAGGCTTTACATGTTTCTGTCTTAAATGCTATCTTGTTGGTATCAATTCATTCTACTAGTTAAACTGTGTCATTTTCGGGAATCTTTGATCTTCAGTAACTTTCATAAGCATCCCGTCTACGTAGCATTAGCCATTGTCTATTGCTCTGAGTGTCTCAGACAGTAGTTCTTTGCCTAAGAACCACCAGCATTTTCAACGTACTTAATGGTCATAGTAACGTCACAGGGTGAGTGCTGTCCTCATCGTACAGATGAAGAAAAAAATGTGCCAAAAGATCAAGTCAATTCTGGCCACAGAGGTAATAGAGGCCGAGGCCGAGGCAGATTTTGAAGTCAGAAGTCAAACCATTTGGCCCCACGTTAGTGCTCTTGACATGTTGCTGTTCTCATCACATTCACTTGGTACAAAGATTGGCCCAACCTGAGCTTGAGTTTAGACAGGGGCCATGACACCCCACCACAAACATGGAGGAAAAAAGTCAATAAACCTGCTCTGTCCCTTCAGTCACTGTTTCTGCTGAGTGCAGGTGGAGGCAGAAAGTGCCAGGACATGTGTCTCACTGGAACACATGTGACATAGCTGTTCCCAGATCTTCATATCCTGTTACTCCAATCTAAAATGCCCTCAGAGGCCAACAGTGAACTTGGAACTTTGGTCTTATGGGCTCCTCATTTGCTCTCTCCTTCCATTTGCTCTCTCCCTCTCTCTTCCCTCTCTCTCCGGCTTCCTTCTCTCTGTCCTTCTTTCTTAGCTCTTCCTTCCTTCCCTCCATTGTCTCTCCCCTTCCTACCTCTCTCCCTTCTCTTTTCTTTCTCTCTCCTCCATTACTTTTTACTCCCGTTACTCTCACCTTCTCATTTCCTCAAAGCCAGCTTGTCCCCCTACTTCTTAAAGAAAGATTGTAACACTTCCCTTGGGCATCCACTCCAAATCTAAGGTTCCAATTTTCTTGAGTGGATACTCAAATTTATAGAAAGAAATCAATAAGGTATTCAACTAGAAAATTATAATTAACAGTAAAATCTTCAAACTTTTACCGTTAGTTGCACAAAGGCTTATCAGACAGACCACAGCTTGAACTAACGGGGATTATTTTTCTTCATCTTATAAGACAGATTTCATCTGTTAAAATTGCATCTTGACCCAGACAAGTCTATACTATTAACCACCATGACTAACCCCCAGAGAATGAACAATGGTTGTAAGATCAATAGTTTCAAAAACATCAAGGAAATTTATTTATCCATCCACCTGAAATTTTTGAAGGACTCCAGCTTGAAGTCTCAGGAGTGATGAATGTGGTGGGGAACCATCTGAGGAGCATTCAGTATCGCAATCACACTACATAAAAGTCATTGTGGGGAAAAGAAACGTGAAGCTGTATATAGCATGGTAGCCATGCAGATTAGCTGGACTAAACATACAGAACCT
This sequence comes from Meriones unguiculatus, assembly GCF_030254825.1. Lineage (NCBI taxonomy): Eukaryota > Metazoa > Chordata > Mammalia > Rodentia > Muridae > Meriones > Meriones unguiculatus. Next base: position 62,862,632 of record NC_083366.1, read on the forward strand.
AAAATTATTTTGAACAATCCTGACCTAAAATCCAGCGTGGGCTCTGAGGGAGAAAGCCAGACTGTGTCCAAGGCATGCCTGCTATCATGGCTTCCTGGTCACCTGCAGACACAGCCAGCAGCAGACATGTCCCTGAGTACCTCATTGCTCTCTCTCCTACTCCTAAGGCTCCGTTTCCCACAGAAGGATGGAGGTTAGAAAGGCCCCAACTGCTCCCTCGGTGAGAGTTGGCACTGAAATTCCATCAGACAGAAGCCAGCTCTCTGCTGGGTGAATTGAGCTCTTTATCACTCGGATTTGTGTACGCGGCAGGAAGAGCCAAAGAAGGGAGGGACTGTGTACCTTGTATGTTTTTTAATTCCCTAGGATGCCTTGGCATTGGATCCAAAGTGTAAGGAATAGAAGAAAAAATAATAATCTACTCCAGACATGTGTGTATAGTGCATACACAATGTATTAGAAGTCTCCAGGGTTTGTGAGGTGTGTTTGTGTGCTGTTCAAGAGCACAAGTTTATTTCATCTTTCAAATTCAAGCCCCATTTTGTTTCTCCTATAAGCTACACACGAAAGCTATGGTGATCCTGTCTTAGCGTGTGAGAGAGAATACGCTCATGTAACACAAGCTCTCACTGACCTGATTTTGTTTCTGAGACCATTACAAGTAGCTCAGTAAAACCATTTCAATGGGCAGAATTGGCTAGCAAACCTTTGTAGGCCTCTCACTTTCTTCACTGACTTTAGTTATTGCAGAAATAATTCCCTGGGGTAAAACACAAACCAAAAAGAGTAAGTAAGTAAGTAAGACGTGTGTGCGTGCAGACAGCATGGCTGTCCCTCGGTTATAATAAAAGAACTTGCCACTATTCGCTTGTTCTGTTACAAAGTGCTGGGAATGGAAGCACTCTACCTGCTCTTCCCAACTACCGTAACTTTTTATTTTTACTGTTTTCCCTCCATCTTCCTTTCTATCATTAAATGTTTCAATCATTCAAATATTTATTGGGCACCTATTATGTAGAGCGGGTGTGGATGGTACTGGGGGAGTGACAACGAACAAGACAGGCATAGTCTCTAATCTGCAAAATCTAGAGGATTTCCCATTAAAAAGCTGACTCAAGGACCATTGCTGTAAAATCTTGACAAGTTAAGTTCTCGAAACTGGTGTGGATCAATGCAGGCATGTCTCATCGATGCAGATGAGAGGGGCTGTGAGGAGGTGAGTGTTAATAGAAGAAAACAATGTGCTCAACATGGCGCCGGTGGATACGCTCTATGGCTCTCCGGGTTTCGCCACAGAGAGGCTTGTCTTTGCCATTTCCTTTTATAGCAATTGAGTCTGACTCCAAAGTCAAGTTGTTCTCCATTTCATCCTAAGCATGCTCGCTCACTCTCCCTCCCTCTCTGTCTCTGTCTCTCTCCCTCTCCCTCTCCATCTTTCTCTGTCTCTATCTGTCTGTCTGTCTCTCTCTTTTTGTGGGGTGGGATAGTTTTTTGTTTTTTGTTTTTTTTAATTTGTGTGGATGCTACTGATTTAAGTCCTCATACAGTTCTGCATCTCAGGGGTACACTTTGAACATCCATATCTGTAAAGTGAACTATCGGCCTGGATGAGTAAACTTCACATACTAGGGCTCCCATCCAGACAGGTTCCAGCTGTGGCTTCAAGCTCTGTAGATGCCAGCTTGGAACTCTTGATATTGTTTCGGACAAGGGACTCTGCTAAGACTTGTAACATAGATATCCAGTCTTGTCCTTGGAATTCATAGGCAAGAAATGGAAACAATTGGAAAGAAGAAGCAGTAAGACTTCATTTAAGGACTAAATTTGAGCACTTACTACACACTTAGGTTTAAGACATAGTCCAGTTTTGGAGATTATGGTGATGAATATACAGTTGTAAGCACTGGAGAAATTGAAAGAGTATTTTTTAAAAATATTTATTCAGGAAAAATCTACCAAGCCACAGTTCTTAAAGATAGAAGAAAAAGCTCTGGAATATTTTGCTCATTGGCACATTGATCTCTTTGGTAGCCATTTTATTAAAGGGATGAGTTGGGAGAGCGCTCCTAGTCGTAAATCATATCAGAATGTTCTTGTATAGAAAGAATATTGAATGGAAAACCTGGACATAGAAAGTGTTGGTTCAAATGTAAAGTTTTAATCTTCTTATACAACGTAGTATGAGCTAGTTAATCATTTGGAGGCCTTCTGAACTTTCTTTCTAGCAACAAAACAAGGGCAAGCATGTTATGTCCTTGGGTGGTTGAGAGTATTAAATTAAATTGCATAGGTTAAAGTGCCTATCTGTGCCTGTACTGGATGCTAAGCATTGAATAAATCATTATGGTGCTATAATTATCAACTTTAGAGATGAAAATAGAATTCTCCTACACAAATCCACTGAGAATAAAGTATTATTCATTATTAGAACATAAAAGATCAGATTCAAAAACAAACAAACAAACAAACAAATCATTGTGGTTACTCTGAAGTTTTTGGGTTTTGTTACTGTTGTTGTTTAATCTTCTTAACACTAGTCAAGAGATGTTGCCAACATGAATTTTCATTTTAAATTGTACTTTTACCAACACATGTGCAGGGACAGGGACCCTTAGACACATTTTACCTCAACTCCCATAAATTTTATTTCTGAAGAACATATATGGGCAAGCCATTAAATTATTTGGAATTTTTGAATTTGATTAAATTACTGATCACCTCTAGCTCATCCCACCCCACAACTAGACAAGAATTTGGAGTTTTATCTCAACCCTGGGTCAGTCTAAACAGGTCAGTGCTTTATCATGCGTTGGGAAATGATTCTTGTTTGTCTTCACCCTTTTTAGTTCTCTCAGACACTAGCTTTGTGCTTTTCCGACTTGAGAAGCAGTATTCTGATCAGTTAGGTGGCATTTCTTTAATTCTAAGTGGGAACACTATTGCTGCATTTGTGCCCATTTCTACCTTCTTGCTGCTTTCAAAAAGGTGCACACGATTTTACCACCATCGTGGTAAGAAAGAGAAAACAGGATCCCTGTCAGTTGTTACAGATGGAGCTAGGTTCACGGAAGACACTAGTGATAGTGTCTCGAGAAGGAAGGTGATCATCATGTTCATTACCAAATGACTTCTAGCTGAGTGAGGTGGCCCACACCTGTGATTCTACTACTTGGGGAGTAGAGGCAAGAGGATCAGAAATTCAAGGCTAGCTTATGAAGACCAAGTTTGGACAAGTTCAAGCTACATAAGACCCCAAAAATACATAAGTAAATAAATAAATGTAAACGGAATTAAGAACAGCTCGTGTGCAATGTTGCTAGCAGCACATGTGGTCAGAACTGTAAAGACCATGGCGACTGGTCAAGAGCAAACCTCCTACACCTAGATCATTCTTCACCGTTAGTCAGAAATCACGTGAAACATTTTCTGAGAAGATGGATTTGAGTGTTAGCTACCTGGCTAACCACTACGTACACAACACCAAAATGTTACCTCCATTTTAAAGGTTTAGACCTAGAAAATCTAGGATTACAATCCAGCTCTCCCAGATATAAAAAATGAGACTCTTCTCCAAAATCCACCTCCACTTCTCCTCCGGCTGTAAGTCTCTTCAACGTTTGGCATCTGGAGCTGAGAATGTAATTGAGGAGTTTTTCTGTAGGCTTGCAACAGGAGCGAGGGTGGGGACAGATACTAATTGTCGCAGTATTCAACTTGGCACAGCCTAGAGCCATTTGGAAGGACAAACCTCGATTTGGGTATTGCCTAGACCAGACTGACGCATGGAAATGTCTGTAGGAAATTGTCTTGATTATTAATTGATTAAGAAGGGCTCAGCCCACCGTGGGTAGCACCGTCCTTAGGCAGGTGTCCCAGGCTATGTAAGAAAACTAGCCAGGCAGCAGCCAGTGAGCGAGCAAGGCAGAGTGAGCTGAGGAGCCCTGTTTCTCCATGATTTCTGCTTCAGGCTCCCACTTTGAGCCCCTCAGTGATGGACTGTAATTGGAAAAGAAAGATGAAATAAGCTCTTTGCTCCCCAGGCTGCTTTTCATCAGAATGTCTTATCACAGCAACAGAAAGGAAGCTAGATCACTGGTCAATAGTGCGTTAGGACAAATACACTCACACACATACATATTAATACGTCACACTTCCTGCCAATTCTCCTCTTGCAAAGGACAATGTTCTCTCGGTGTGATGGTGCATGCCCTAGCACCTTGGGGCTGAGACAGGAGAAATGTAAGTTCCAGGCTAGCCTGGACTACCTTGTGAGACTCTGTATTAATAAGAGAGGGGAAAAGAAAGAAAAGATGGAAAAATGAGAGTCACTAGCAGGCACTGTGCAAAAATCTGATGGAGGGTGAGGCAGGAGGATCAGGTGTTCAGAGTGAGCTTGGCTACTCAGCAAGATCTTATCAAAAGAAAAGAAATGAGAAACGTTGTTGTTGTTGCTTAGATAATGAATACTTCCAGGATTCTGAGATCCTTTAAAGGTGTATCGTGACCTTGCTATTTAGTTAATAATTTGGGAATGAAAGCATTAGTTATTGTAGTACTAGTTTTTAAAGGGTTGCATTTTCCACGTCATGAATAACAGTGTGCGCTTGGGCGGGTGAACACTCTTCTGCACCATTTCCCTCTGTGCGAATGTTGTACACGTGAAATTCTTCCTGTGTGTGTTGATGCTGGCCAAGATAACCATCACTGCTACGTGCTCACGTGGATGTTTCCTAACCTGCTGGTGTAGAGTGTGCTCACACAGAGGGCAAAAACACTTCAACAAGTCTTGTTGCATCTGCTGAGGGAGCAGAAGAGGAGCGTGGGGAATTACTCATTCTAACAGGCGGTAAGAAAGCCATGGACGCTCTCTCACACGGACGAAGCGGAAGCAGCCTTCACCGGCCCGCCAGGCTAGCAGACCTGGCGACTTACGGGCTCAAGGAGGAACACTGGCGCAGAAAATGAGATGGAGAGCGCCTGAGGAACGCAGAAGTTGACCTCTGGTCTCCAAAATAAAGCACCTATGTGCGTGTACATTCACACACACACACATAACACCGCCACCCCCCCACATACCATACCACATACACACTACACTACAGACAAACTACTACACACCACACACACATACATCCATCACACCCCCACCCCTCCACATACCATACCACATACACACCATAGCACACATCACCCCCCCCACACCACTGACATACTCACAGACTGACACACACACACAGACACTACTATGCCTTGCTAATTCCATCCCTTTTTTTCTCTGACTCCCGCTTTTCTCTGCAGTTTTGCACCCAGATTAAAATGGACCAACTCTGTATCCCACCCCAGAGCTGCTGCTTCTTGCTAGAAAATACAAAGAGGTCAACCCAGGAGATTACAGAACACGTGTGGGTGTACCTCGTCACCAGAAAGCCCCAGAGCAGCGCTCAGAGCTCGCTCACATAGCCAGCCACTAAAAATACCAAGCCTGGGGGCCGGGGGAGGCATGTCTTGTGGCTTTTTATAAATCAAGGCAAGCAGGGGGCTGTGGGGCATGCCTGTAATCTCAGCACTCAGGATGGCAGAGGCAGGCGGATCTCTGTGAGTTCAAGACCAGCCTGGTCTACAAAGTGAGTCCAGGACAGCCAAGGCTACACAGAGAAACCCTGTCTTGAAAAACCAAAATGTAATACACACATACATACATACAAACATATCAAGACAACTTGCAGCCCATATATATTATTGCTACATATTGTAATTCCGGGCTCAACATACAGACTGTTTTCCTCGACCTTCTATTCAAATGTGACCCCTCTGAGAATGTCCGTAGCATGCTCTCTAAAGCGGCTCACCACATCTACCCCTCCTTCCTCTTTTTCTTCTGCTTTGTTCCTCCGAGTAGCCACGACGACCACGTGACCGTTTTCGACGTCTCTTCTGTTCGTTGGCTCCATCTTTATCTCCTTCCAGTGTGTGAACCCGGAGAGTGGATTTCTGTAGTTGGCCACGGTACCCCACCGTCCCCCCAACAGTCCTCCATGCCTGATGGGGACTCAACAAATATTTGCTGAATTAAATACCTGTGAAAACAAGACGGAGCAGATGGAGCTGGCAGCAGCACGCAGACGCGCTCTTTTCTGATGTCATGTTCTCACCTAATCCCGCCTGAAGGGAACCCTTTCAGGGAGGAGGCCTCTCGTCCAAGTTCCCTCTGCGTCAACGGCTCAAAGGGGATTTCAGGTCCATTTGCAGAGATGTCACAGATAGAGATGATAATGTCCCCTCAACGTAAAAGGGCCAAGCCTGTTTTTGAAAGTGTTTTATGAACTGGAAACCTTTCTCTGAGCTCTCCGACGGCGGCCCGGTCAAACCTTACACCCTGCTGGAATTTCAGCCTGTGAAATTTGGCAGCGTTCCTCTCTCCTCGTGTAATGAGTTCAGCCCATGTTTTCATTTCGGTTCAAGTTCAGATACAAATCAGTGTCACCGCCATAGGCAACCACACAGAATTCCCAGGCACTCCTGGCTGGGGGGGGGTTTGGGAGAGAGGATGCTGAAATCCCCCTTTTCACTAGGGGCTCAGTGCCAGGCCCCAGAGAGCTGCTGGCTCCGTGGGCATCTGGCTTCTCTTTGGCTCAGGCTCATCCTCGGTGGATTTCCTGTGGTAATCCCTCTCTGTGTCCCTCTGAGAAACAGTCATTGCTGTTATTTGTTTTTTGTTTTTTGTTTTCCTCTTTCTCTTTCTCTTTCTCTTTCTCTTTCTCTTTCTCTTTCTCTTTTTCTTTTTCTTTTTCTTTTTCCTCCAGGAGGAGAGTTCGGGAGCACAAGCAGTTTTAGTTAGAGATTCAATAAACACTTCGGCAGCGATGGGGGGGGCTATGGAGCGGTGGCCCAGTGGTCCACTCTGGTCTTGTAAGTGGGTGTTTCCCTTGAAGAAAATGGTGCCTTGTTGGTAGTAAGAGGCACTGTATTTGCTCTCTGCCAGTAGATCAGGTTAACTAAAACCCAATTCTATTTTTCTTTTTTTATATCTCTGTTTTATTTTTGTGCTCTCTCTCTTTCTCTCTCTCTCTCTCTCTCTCTCTCTCTGTGTGTGTGTGTGTGTGTGTAGCTACACACCGAGCTTGAGGAACCCATGGGCTCTAAGTAAATGTTCTACCAATGAGGCATACCAATATTCTTCACTGGCTACCTTTTGATTTTAGTTGTCTGTTTGCTGAGACAGGGCAATGCTGTGTAACCCAGGTTAGCCCCACATCCAAAATCCTGTCTCAGCTTCTCGAATAACTAGAATTATAGTGACGCCCAACAACACCCAGATTTCCTGGCTGTTTTTAGAACAGCGTGTCATTCATGAATGGATGCTATTGTGACAGTGATGGCCACAGCAGCCAGTTCAGGGAAGTCCTCCAGCCTCCAAGCCCCGTGGGCAATCTATCCAGAGCTCTATGGTTCTGTGACTTCCTTCAGGCAGATACCTGGGGACTCTTTAGGGCAGGTCCCCGTGAGTTTCAGGACAAAGGCCTTATGTTAAGGCTCCGTGCAGAGCACTGCAGACTCACTTCACCTCACTTTGCAATATCAGAGAGATTGTTCAAGCATGGTGACAAAAAATAAAAAGAGTTGAACAGCATAAAGGTTCAAAACATAATGAAAAGGGTAGTTAGACGAAAATATAAACGATGAGAGAAAGAAAGAAAGAAAGAAAGAAAGAAAGAAAGAAAGAGAAACAGAGAGCCAGCAAATTTTCATACACCCACACCCACCCACACACACACACATACACACACACACACACACACACACACACTGCTGACCAGTGTGTCTAACTGCGGATGCTCAGCTCCAGCCTCTTTAAACCACAGGGTTGAAGCCTCAAATCCCAGAATTGCTAGTGCCACGGCTACTCTTGGTGCCGGGACTGAGGGTCACCAGCGCATGCCCGGAATGATTGACACAGCCCTCTGAGAGATCAGTGCCTGAGATTCCTTCAGTAGAAAAAGTCTATATTGTGCCATGAGCCATACATTTTTGTGTACAAATTTGAACAGCATTCAGATGCCTAGAGATGACTTACAAGAGTTGCTCATTACAAAGAATGATATTTTTGTTATTCCTTTAGGGAATTATCTTAAACCCCTATTTGGCCCCACTGCATAGGGATTAGTATGTTACAATTTGGCATAAAATCGCACATTTTCCAAATCGTCACTTAACAGGCTAAAATGCATGTGTGAAGTCCTTTAATGTGATGGTTCGAACGTGATTGCAACTAGCTCTTTCAATTCATGTCTTTGTTTCATTATGATTTATTAAACATCTGTGATTTCAGGCTTTGGGTTGGCACCGAAAAAATGAGCCAGGCTTGCTGCACACACTTGTAATCCCAGCACTAGGAGACCTGAGGCAGAAGGACTGAGGTAAACTTGGGACTAGCCTGGTCTACATGGCACATTTCATGCCATCAGGGCTACAAAGTGAGATCATGTCTCAGACACAGAGACAATTGAAAGCCCTCGGGGCTAATAAGAGGAATAACTCATCACTAATACAAAGGAGATATCATGCCAGAGTAACTGTATATAAAAGCCATTTCAAGTCCCAACCGATTCAATTTCAAGCAGATCCTATTTTGCTTAGGTGTATAATTCTTGACATTTTGAATGGCTATATATTAAGCTGTCATATCTCAGCCAGCATCCAGGAAGTGGCCCTGCTTTCAACAATGATGTTTCATCGGGGTTTTTGATCTATTATGACATCGCTGTACCTGCTGCAAGAATCCATTTTAAGTTCAAGAATAGGAGCTACTGTTTCCATTATCCTGCCACACCCACAGCCGAAGTGGGTGTCACCTCATAGAAGGTGGCAAGTTCGAAACATGGAGCTTCAATCCTGAGACCTTTCTGTGCACCCAAGAGGAAGCAGAGGCTTGTTGGCGTGTGCAGTCTATGGTTGTCAACGAGCAAGATGAGAAGTTAGAGGGAAGGTGATGACAGGACGCGGTGAGAGCAGGGGTAGGACCAGAGAGAGGGGAGAAATGGCCATGAGTGCTGACTGCTGACGTGTTCAGTAAAAGGAGGGTGAGGCTCCCACAGAGCTGGGAGAGGTCAATAAATCATCACTCTTATCTTGCAAACAGAGCCGGTGACTTCAGAAATTAGCTCATTTATTCTGCACAATTAAATTTATTGAAGTGTGACAGGAAAAGTTTAGCAGGCAGTGGAGCAGAAAGCCAGCAACAGCCGAGCCCGGCATCTGAGTGAATGACACAATTAGTTGATTTTCATTTTATTTATCAATATAATTATGGAATTGTATTTATCCCTTTTTCACAGATTTACAAGTATTATTGCAGGGGCCTCTAGGGAAAGAATTAGTTTAAATTTTCCATCTAAGTTAATGTGATTATGGCGGGGCTAATAAAAGGAAAGTTCTTTAAAGTGCCACGCAATCTTGTGTTCAATGTCACTCCCATCATGGGGCTTAGAAATCCGGCCTCTTTTCATATGAATGTGGCAAATTGAATTTACATTTGTGAAGGGCTCAAATTCCCCAGGTAGGGACTGAAGTGAGGATGGACAGTGGACAGAGCCCCTCTATGGATATTTGGAAAAACGTTAGCACATGTTTAAGACTGGAGGTTTTGAATTTTTGTTGTTGTTATTTTGTTTTGAAAGTGATGAAAAAGAACCCCTGAAGTCACCGCTGATCTCCACGTCAGGGAGCTTAAAAAAAAAGCAAAGGCAAGTAGAGGTGATGAGGCCACATCAGTTTCCATAAGATCTGACTTCCTTCAGTACCTGGAGTTCCACTGAGATTTCTGTAGAAGTGCATCAGAAAGAAAAAGTAGATAAAAGATGTGTCGGTGTGCCAAAGAGAATGTGGAGACCAGGTCACCATCTGTTTGCACCATCCTTCTAGCTCTGCGTATCTACGCCTGCTGTCTTGGTTTAGGACATTCTCCGCCCTTCACTCCTATGAAGGATTCTGAGATTTCCTTTGCCCTGGTCCAGACTCTTAGTTCAATTTTCCATTCTTTGGGCATATGAGAAATATTCAGCTTGTCAGTAACAATGATGTGAAGGCAACTCATATTCACCTTTAAAAGGGCATTGGAGAAAGGCATGACTTGCCTCTGAGATAGCTCACTGACCCTCATCCTAAAAACATGAGGGTTAACAAATGTAAAGTTCTAGTCAGTGTGCCTCTCTTGAACTGAAATGAAGAGGACCAAATATTTCATGTTGAGTCAAGGGAGGAAAATAAGATGTGGAGTTTACAATTCCTTCTCCAGTGTTCCAGTTGGTAACATCAGGCACGGCTACATATTGACCTACGTGTGTGCAAAGTTTCAGACATAGCTTCCAGCTATATAGGAACAAGCTAAATGAATCCACAGAACTCTGTCTGAATAGAGCATTTCTCTGGCATTTTTGCTTCTGTACCTGACACTAAACCTCATAGTCATTTTTGGCTAAATCAGCACTAAAATTCTCTTCATAATTCCCAACACCAAATTAGCACAGAAAAATCTTGATAAAATTACCACTTTATTTTGAGCCAGACTTCCCAGAAATCCATCAGAGACCTTCAGGCGTGTGTTGTGAATGAACCAGCTTTTGTATTTTACTAGGGTAACTGCTTTCATGATATATCCTAGTCCAGGGAATGAAAATCACCCTGTAAGATAGGTTGTAGCCAGACATATGTTGGGATGCAAATCTTTTTACCTTCCCAGATTAGCTCCCATCTAATTAGCAATGCCAGATGTCATGCCGGATCAACACAGACACACAAACACACAGATACACAGACACACACAGACACACAGACACACACACACACACACACACACACGCACACACACACACACACTTCTGGATTTTAGTAAGACCTCATATGTAAAATACACGTTCAGACTCAGGAGAAATCATTGACAGACCAGATGACAGGGGGAGTTAGCCCCTGGCTGAGAAAAATGAGAGATGGAGACAGATAAGCCATTCTCCTGCTCCTTCTCTGTCTGCAGGTTAGTCTGGGATAAGATTTCTTCTGTTATGCTTTCTACAAGACTCCCATGTACGGCATGAGCAGTCTTGCTAAGTTACTGAGACTCCCATGTATGGCGTGAGCAATCTTGCTCAGTTACCTGCTGGGACATTTGATGGAGAGGTAGCCAGGTGGCAACAATGCATTCTGTCCTCCTTGTCTTTTCCTGCCGGTAGTTCTGTCCTTCATTGTCAAGGCCTTGCATCTTCAGAGAAAGTATCACCGCTAACCCCTTGTCTCCTACCCTACAGATTTCTCAAAGACTCAGGCTGAGCTACCAAGTTTCTAGTGGAAGAGAGTTATGTGACTTTTCTCTAGGAAGGTGTAAGCAAACATCTGTGTACCCCAGATGGGATACCAACAACAGACCAAAGGAATGATTCAACCCAGATCCATCTTGTAGAGACACGGAATTGAGTGAGGTTAGTCACAGGAACATGAGTGAGAGGGGCGTTGCTGATCACTTACAGGAGCGTGTGTGAGGAGTCTTGTACAGGCATGTGGGTGAGGGGTTGTTTACAGATGCATGGCGTACAAGTTGGCTCTAAGAGGGTAGGTACTCAAAAACAACTTTATCACTAAACCATTCCACCCAAGCATGGGTGATAATCTCCCCTCCCCCAATGACCTTCACTTGTGGAGTGCCATTTCCAGGTATGTCGCCCCCCTCCTATTTACTCCAGCCTCACCCTAAGACCATGACACACTGGGTCAGGGTCGGGAGTGGGTGATGACTAGAATCGGACTAGGGTCTGGTGCCCCTCCCCGCTTTCCTCCAATAGGGAGTGTTAATAGCTCAGTTTTTCTTACCATGGCTCTTGCTATCCCCATCAATCTTTGTTAATTTCATTGTCATGACAACTGGAGCTACATGACATGTCTGTTCCATTATGGTCCATGACTACGCTGTAGTGAGGAAACCACTCATGACAACAAGAAGTACCTATGGATTTTTCGACTACCCTCCAAGTGCCCCTGTTACATCTATAGGTTGTCTGCTGTCTAAGGAACTAGTAGAACCTGACTTCTGACAGAATAAGGAAACTTGAAATGGAGACCCTGGAGATGAGGTGTCTATTTCCTCATGAGAACAAACTTGCTGAAAAGTCTAATTTAGAAGTTTAGGTGTACAAGCAAGCATGCCCAACAAAATGACATAAACTCTTATCAGAGTAATTCACTGTGTCAAAAATTGAATTGGAACTTACAGAAATCCAGAGGAGGAGCTCATTCAACGTCACTGCTGTACTCAAGAGACCCAGGACTACAACTCACCCCACTGTTTTCCAGGCCAGTTCTCCACTTTGCTCCTCACTGTGGTGGCAAGGTTAGACCAGAAAGGATGGCCTTCAAAGTCTGAGCAAAGGAAGATTTCAAATGAGATAAGCACTAGCAAAACAGGAAATCTGACCTTTTCAGATCCGTGCCTACCTCCCTTCATGTTTGTGTCATGTTCTGGTTAGACAGAGCTTGACTGTTCTGGTTCATGTTCCAGAGGATCAGAGCTTGGCATGGTAATAAAAGAAGGTGGTGGAATCTTCAAGGTGTGAAGCCCACGGGGAGGTGATTAGGTTGGTGGAGGTGTGCCTTCAGAAGGTCAGAATGCTGGTCTTGCAGATGGAGGTGGTTCTCAGAACAGCAGTTCTTAAGAAGCAAAAATGCCCCATGCACTTGGCTTTTGCCAATGGAAGCTTCCCTTTGCTTCTTCTGCACTATGCTGTGACATGACCAAGGAGGGTCCTTGGCCTGAGATTGAACTGATGAGACCGTCAATCAGAGTCAGACTTGCAGCTTCCAAGCCTGTGAGCCAAATGATCCTCCTTATTTTACCTAGAACCCAGCCTCAAGCATGTTGGTCAACTAATAGAAACAGGTCTAATGGCCATCCTCCTTGATGGAGCCACTGACAAGCAAACCCCCAGACTTAATTTGTCTTCTGACGCACAGATCTTTCTTCTGACAGGGGATAACTGGTGACAGACAGAGGATGACTGCTGTCAACCACTTATTGTGGTTCTATGTGTCCCACTGTCCAAGAAAGCAAGAGGATGGACAGTATTTGAGTCAGTCTCGGCATCTAGGTCAATTCTTGGGGGGCGGGGGTTGGGGAACAGAACAAACAAGGGAACTTTGACCGTAAACAGAGAGACCTGGCCACAATCTCATCCAGCCCCTTCAATTGAGTAGTCAAAGGCCAGCTGATTTCTGTCACATGTCATATGTTAACCAGCCTCATAAGCCCCGCATGCCACCCCCATCCTAACCAGCGCCACACACCCCACATCACCCACGTCACGCAGCGGCCCTACACACTCCACCCCCCATCACATGTCACAATGCTAACCAGGCCTATCATCAGCCTTTCTCCAGCTGTACTAACACTCGTGTACTGGGCTTTTCGGGCACCTGTACTCCACTCCAAATCACAGGAACATGGTGTCTTTTGACCCAATGTGGCAAAGTACAGGGACCTGCTTCCTTGAGGGCTCATGCCTCCCCTGTTCACTCGCTCCTCCTAAATGAGAGTGTTCAAAAGAAGTTGTATGACTGGTGTTGCTCAGTGGTAGAGCACTTGCCTAGCACGCTCAGTGTCCTGGGTTCAATCCCTGGTCCTGTACGTCAAAACTGAGAAGTAGTGGGAACCTAAGTGACAGCATGGCTAACGGTGAACAGGACGGACATGGCGTCACAGCTGGAATGTGTGACCACAGTTCTTTGGTGCAGCAGCCATTTTTCGAAGCCTTCCATGTGCATTGAATCCTCTCCACGAATAAAGCACCATCATCCCAACTGTCCAGGTTAAAGGGGAACACAGCTTGAATGGCTGGGTGGTTAATAAGTTAAAAGGTGGGATTTCCCATTTGGCTCCAACTCTAAAGCCTATTTTCTTTCTCCAGCACTCTTAGTACCACGAAGTTATTAGAAATGATAGATACATTTTGACAAGTTTAGCTACATATCAAATTATATCTTCAAGGACAGTCTTTAATTTAGAGGTCTGGAAAGAGATTCTCTTTTCAGTCTATCAATGCATGGTAGTTTCCATATCTGTTTTCTTCAGGGGGAAATGTGTCAGGAAACATTTAATCTTCTTCAAGTCACTTTCAATCTCTTTCCCTGGCCCTCTATAACGTCAAACCATAAATGGCTATTACTCTGATCTACTGACTTGGATTGTACAAGGTACATTTTGAAATAAAAATAATATCACATTTGGAATAGAAATCATTTATTTTTTTATTTGTACATTTTTTTCCTGCTTAACAAAAAGAACAAAAAGCCTTGGCAAATATTAGCCAGGGTCCTACAGAACCACTAGCCAGGAAGCAGCCTTCAGGAACAGCTAGCTCCCTCCAGGAAAAAAACTGGACATAGATGCTGAACTGTCCAACCTATAAAGAGGTGCTTGAACCCCTTTATTTTATTTGCCTCTTCTGCACTCTTCTCGCCTTCATTTTCAGATGGGCAATATCCAGATTTAGGAGTTCACTGCCTTTTCAGCAAGTTAGCTTATGAATGGAGTTGGCGCATATGTGCTACAGGAACTGGGTTTACGTCAGATCCTGATCAGCCAACAATAGGTTGAGATGTTGATGTCCTAAACAACATGATCCCGTGGCTTTTTCACTCCATTTCATGTGTCATCACTTTTAATGCCTGTGAGTTTTAGAAACACTGACACCCACATACTATCAGCCTGCACTTACATGCATTGTACCCTTTTCCATTGCTCTTCATCCTTTTAAGTGCTTTGAGGTTTTGTCTTTTATATCCATTTTAGTAGTATAATATTTTTGAATTTTTAATGTAAATTCAATTC